>NC_064814.1:27962128-28162316 GCF_023721935.1 Panthera uncia
CCTCCCCTGTTCATGCTCTGTCTCTCTGTCTCAAAAAAAAAAAAAAACGAAAAAAAAAAATTAAAAAAAAATAAAAATAAAAAAAATAAAAAAATTAAAAAAAAATAAACAGCTGACAAGAGACTGATGGGGTAACTTGAACTAGGAGGCAATCCATGAATCCAGTGGGCAGCCTGAGCAAAACAAATACTGACAGAAACGTGTTTATTTGGGAAACTTCCTTGGAGCGCATGTGTATTGCTGTCCATGACCCCCAAATCACAAACTAGCTGTCACCAGTTCCCAGAAATTCATAACATGTACTATATACCATTAACAGCAGGATGAGACTCAAAGTCTCCCTGCGTATTTCTAAAACTTCTGCTTCATTCACCACTTCCTCTGCCCCAATACCAGAAATTTCACCACTGCAAATCCCTCGTTACCAAACACAAATGATTCTTTTAATCTTCCTTTAACAGGGGAGCTAGTCTAATTTAACTGTTTCTTCTCTGAGACTGACCTTTCACTGTCTCCACACCAACAAAAGGCTTTTTGGCTTTGCTCTTCAAATAAATCACCCTGAAAGGAATTGATAAGGAAACGTTATTATGATTTATTAAGGGGTACTCTTTCACTCCTCGGTTAGGGTAATTTTCAATGATGCTTTTATTATGCTGACCTTTGCTAAAGAAATTGTCAGCAATTTAGCTAAATATTTTAATAGTGGTGAGTATAGAATACAATATTTCTTCTGGAAAACTGCTGCTTTTGGAGACCTGAGGCTATTTCAAATACCTCTGACTATCTCAAATGTGCAAGGCCCAAGGAAGCGGTTTGAAATTACAGTCAAGTTCGACAGAGTATTCAGTTCCCTTTCATTTAAAAACAGGATTCTAGCAGATCCATAAATGATTTTCAATGACACCAGAGTGAAATTTGCATATGATCAACCCAGTAAATCCTAATACTTGATGACATTTTCACTAAGTATTTGACAGTTTGCCCTCCAGTTAATAGTTGGACATTGGCAACATGAAATGCACTTTGTTAAAAAAAAAAATACTGTAAAAGCCAAGGCAATGACAGATTGTGAAACATTTTAAGGTATTGAGAAAAGCAAGAAAAAGAGTGTTTTATCTCAAAAAAAAAAAAGAAAAAAGTTGCCCCGGGAATAGATTAACCACACAACAAGTTGGAATTGGCTCTAAGTTCTACCCAGTTTTGAACCAGTTTTGTAGAAACTTTAAATGCTCAAGTCTCCTCTCCTCTACCTTTTTTAAAATCTGATTTTGATGAGAACGGATGATGGATCTTAAGAGGAAATATATTGCTTTTTCATATTGTACTTGGACCAATGAATCTGAAAACTCCTGGATATCTGTGAAATAGTTGGGTTGACCTTGCAGGTAGATTAAAAAATATCCATCAGCAGACAAATATGCTTCCATAATATTACCAGTTTCAAAACCAAATTGAGGATGATACAGGGAATATTATTAGCTAAGAAATACTGGAAGTCATTACTGAAGCTTGGGTTCAACCTTTTCTCTTTCCATCATCATCACACATGTGAACATTTTCTTATTGCCATTTTGTGAACCATTCTCCTGATTCACCAGACTTGCCCTGTTTCTTCCCTCTGTTTCCCCTTGAAAAAAAAAGCTACATATTTTTGCATGAACACTAAGATTCTTAAATGCCAATAAACACAATTTGGGTCATTGTAATATAAACTACCACAGCAACTGCAGTTCAGTACATCAAATAGCCCTATTTGCCTTGATGCATGATCTTGAGCTAATGGGTAGCATGGTCATAGGCAACTCTTCTTGGTCATAACACATTACTTACTTCATTTCCTGCTAGAATGGGATGATTTAATTTGAAAAAAAAATGGTTCTATAGCAGACATTTTAACAACTTCTCTTTTAAGGTTCAGTAGCAATTAAAAGCAAATGAAAATAAAACACTTGTTTACAAAATGCAAATAAGCTCTAAGTCTCCAATACTGTGTAACAGTTAATGCAGGATGAATTTTAGCTTCTCAGAGTAAACTTTTTGCATTTCCAGTTCTCTAACCTGTTAGTTAATATAGCTCTCCTGGTCCTGAGAACTCACAGGAGGAATTCTGGTCACAGAAAATCTCAAAAATTTTGCACATACATAAAACATAATTCTCCCAGTAGCATAAACAGCCCTCTATAGAGAGAGGGAGAGAGACACATACACACTTGGGTTGTGTTCAACATTTGACAGATTTCGTCACTTTGCTAAGCAATATCAAATGGCACTTCCAGCTAAGTTTTCACCAATATAAACTCCTGGTTGCAGTGGACTTATTCAGAATATTTTGAAGATGAATTTTCATACTGTCTTACAACATGTAAAATACTTTCTTCTCCCACCCCCCAAAAAGATACCATAGGACATTCACTTTTGTAAAACTCCTTATCTATTTTCTATATGTTTGTTTTTGTGTTCTGGTTTTGGTATTAACAAGAAAGGATGGGCGTCTGAATAACGAAATCTGTATGATTATCTTAGATAAAAGGGTAGCAAAAGAAATAAGTCTGGCAAGATTACTATTGCCACTATACACACTTTCTTGAAATATAGCAATCTTTTTACAACCTGAGTTTCCATCAGTCTTTTCCAGTTATCTTTATTGAATAGAGCATGGTATTAATGAATTCAGGTTACCAGTTGTGTTTGACATGTGACAATTTTTTTCACTTTACTTCACAGGGTCAAACTGCACTTCTAGCTTTAGCAGTCACAGATACACAACCCTGGCCACTGAAAAGTTTGGATGCAACAGCAAGAATTCATTAATATGCATGTCTGGGGCTAAAAAAACCAACAGAAAAATCTCTCAAAAAGCATATATAAAAAAATATGTATTATATTATATGTTAGCATTTTATATTCATTTCAAATTACAAATTCCTTAAAATAATACAAGAACATAAAAATTAGGATTTAGTCTTTACTTCCTAAATCAAATGTATAATGTTCATGTCATAAAAATGAAAAAAAAAAGGGTAAATGGCCTGGTGACATAACAGAAGCAGCAGATCGAAGATGTACAGAGGGCTGGTTATCTGGATCCAGTCACTAGGCTTTGCATTAAACACAGAATACAGACACCCCCACCTCCCCGGTATCCCAATCCATCCCCTTTCTCCTCATCTCAATACCGAGCTGCTTTTTGTTATTTACAGTCCACTCTGCACGGGACTTGCCACTCAAAGAAGAGCACCCTGTACCGGCAGTTTTCTAACGTGGCTTAACATCTGCATCACTTCATTAAAACACAATTTGCCGGGCCTCTCTCGGGAATCTGGATCAAGAATTTGCATTTCTAGCAGTTTCCAGGGATGCCAACCCTGTTGCTCCAGAGCCCACACTCTGAGCCCCTGCCCTCTACTTGGCTTGACTATTTGAAGTTTGGGAAGGCAGCCCTGATTTCAAATATTTCTCTCCAAATTACCCTTCGAGATGAGCGGTTCTTACCAGGTTGCATAGTGTTAGTGTGATGTGTGGGACTTATAAAATAAGGATAGAACACAAGACATAAAAATTTCAACAAAGCTCCTTTCCTTCTCACTCCTCCTGTCTTCGAAAATTGAATGAGTGGGGCGCCTGGGGGGCTCAGTCGGTTAAGGCAGGCTCAGGTCATGACCTCACGGTTCATGGGTTCGAGCCCCGCATGGGGCTCTGTGCTGACAGTTCAGAGCCTGGAGCCTGGCTCGGATTCTGTGTCCCTCTCTCTCTTTGCTCCTCCCCAGCTCACGCTGTCTCTGTCTCTCTCTCTCTCTCTCTCTCAAAAATGAATAAACATTAAAAAAATTCAAAATAAATAAACAAATAAATAAAATTGAGTGAGTGAGTGATTTTCCCCTCAGTGCAGCTAATCTCATCTGGCTGATTAAGGAAATGTGATCTAAATGAGATAATTCACACTACCATGTAAATGGCTGACTTGGAGTTGTTTTAAGTCAATTAAACATACTCCAAAGCAGCTCCTTAAATTAAATTAATGTGTCCTTCAATCATAAGTATTTCAGTCAAGTAGATTATTAGGAGTGGGAGGCCTTCCTGGGATCCAAATGATCTCTTTAAACATCTTAAGTTTGTCTGGAGAAGCAGTTTTGGGGGGGGGGAGACGAGGGCTTCCCTTTACTTACTCTTGCTATAGGTAACTCAATAAGAACCAATTTTCAGCAGTGCCTCTAGTGGCAATAGGAACTATTGAATTAGGCTTTACTCCTTCAGCTCATCTATGGGGATGTGGGTGAAGGTGATACCTATTCCGATATATCTTTGGGCCTTTTTTCTCCCTCAAGGAACATGAACTAGTTCTGCTTCATAAGTGAATGAAGAGCTGCTCTATGCCCCAACAGAAGAAAGGCAGCTGAAGATTTAAGAGAGTAAAAGTGTACATGTAAAAACTGCAGTAAAATGAGTAGTGTATAGACAAATAAAAATAAATGATTGACGGGTGGATAGACAGTGGATAGGCAAACAGACAAGAAGTTTCTTCTCTGTCTGTATGCGGGTGATTAGTTTTAAGAAATAAAAATTAAAGAGAAAACATTGAGAGAATTTCTTGCTAAGAAAAAAAAAAGGCATGGAACTTGAAATCTTGCCCCAAAAAGGAACACAAAAATAATTGGGTGCTCTTTATCAACTTTTCCAGAAACTGGCTAACACAGGTATATGTGCTTCATATGTTTTTTACATAAAATGTAAAGTGCATATTAAATTGAAATCCTCTCTGCTCTCTTTTCTAGACCCTTCTTTCTCTAGAGGAAACTACTGTCATAAAATTACTGTGTACCTTGTTTATATTTTTATTACACTTATATGAATACATGGAAAAATGTAATACTATTTTGTTAATGCTTTGTACATTAAAAAATATTTTTCTCCATACTTTTTCAGTACTGGTCTCTCCCATGAATACACACATACAAATTCCATAGAAAATAATAGTAAATCTTCTCCAACTTCCCCTTCTTTGACTTTTCTTTTTTCATTTTTTTTAAAAATTGAAGCTAATTAACATAGAATGTTATATTAGTTTCAGGTGTATAGCATATTGATTGAACAATTCTATACATTATACAATGCTCACCATGATAAGTTGAGTCACAATCTGTCACAATACAATGTATTACAATATTATTGGCTATAGTCCCAATCTATACTTTTCCTCTCTGTGACTTATTTTACAACTTTGTCCCCAAAGTCACTCTCACATACGTATTTGTCTGATAGAATGACCTACTTTATGGGTCTCCAATTTTCATAGATTATGAAAACTTAGGTACAAGATAACATTCCTGGTCCTCATTTTGTATTTATTATACTTTTCTATTACAAGGTATATCTGAAGGGAAAAGCTGGGGGACATTAGGGCAAGCAGACTACACTTGTGTCTTCTTTGCCTTTTTGTATATTTGGGTAGTGCTAAACATATTAGCAGGTAATTTTCTGTAGAAAGCTTTCTATAAGTTAACAAGAATAAAAGGTTATAAATCCCCCCCCTTCTTTGGGCACCAAACTGTTGAGTATATTCACGATGCACCTACAATGAAACTAGGTCGGTTACCTAAGGAAATGATTATGAAAAACTGTTCCTCATTTACATGCGTGACTTATTCTAAGCCCTACACAATTATTCTTGAATTGGAATGTAAAATTAGAGGGACACTGAATTTGATCTAAAGATCATGGAAACAAGTTGCTTGGTCTAATGATTTTTACTTTGCTGTAGCAGAGTTTTATTTTAGGAAACCAAAATATGGATTTGTCATTTCAAAAGGCTATGTCACAAAAAATTGCAGTATTTTCCTCCTAAATTTGCTAAAATCAAGTAGTTTCCCTTTTTGCAGAACACATGGTGAGGGGAATATATAGTATATTTTTAGATGGGAATAAAATTTAAACAATTGAAACTAAAATTTTTCCTCACGTATTTAAATTCACAAGGAGCTATACATGACAGTGTAAATACTATCCCTGTCCACTTGGAGTTGGTATTTTGGGAATGTTAAGTCATTATGCCCAGTTAAGAACTTTATTCATGTGGAAAGAAATTGGGAGTGGAAGATCAAGAGGTAATATCTGTTTTGAAGTTTCTCACTGATCATCTCTATGATAATAAAAATGTAATTCTTATTTTAGTAGCTTTTAAAAAAAGCTAAAGGAAAGAGCAAAAGATGAATAGGTAGAGCACAGAGAATTTTCAGGGCAGTAAACATACTCTGGATGATACTATAATAATGGATACTTGTTATTTCAGTTGGTTTGTCCAGATCCATAGAATGTACAACACCAAGAGGGAACCCTAACGTAAACTATGGACTTTGAATGAGTTGACGTGCTAATGCAGGTTCATCAGTTATAATAAATGCACCACTTTGGTGAGTGATGCTGATCATGGGGGAGTCTATGCATATGCTGGGGCAGAGGGCACACAGGGAATCTCTGTACCTTCTTCTCACTTTTGCTGTGAATCTAAACTGCTCTTAAAAAATAGTCTTACGCAAACACACACACACACACACACACACACACACACACACACACACATTACATGCCAAAATTGGCACTTTTACAAAGACTACTTAGAGAAAAGTGTCGGGACCAAATGAAAAATGGAGAATTTTTCTTGGTTTGGATTAAGAAGATGGGGCTTAAGAATTTTAAGTCTGCAATAACATGCACAAGAACACAAAGAGCATTGGTGTATATTCTTCTAGTGCCATGTAATTCAGGTGACCTGGAGAGTTTCACAATCTCATTTACCACAGAGATGACTCAAATTTAAATTTTACATACATAGACCCATCACAATTACATTCTTGAGAGTTCTTATATGTGGGGAAAATTTGTGAAACAGTCAAATGGCTGAACAGTTCTTTAAAAAAATTCTTCCCTGAAAATATATTAGTAGGACAAAGTTCACATTTGCCTCGTTTTACTTTATTAACAAAGATCAAACTGTAGATGGGATTTAATTCATCTGACAACATCTACCTGTTCCCTCTAGCCTCTTAATGTAGACTATAAGTTCAAAAATACCAAGACATTCTTAATATAAAAACAAAGGAGAAATTAAGAGTTTCTTAACCAGAGGGGGCTGGGTGGCTCAGTAGGTTGGGCATCCGACTCCTGGTTTTGGCTCAGGTCATGACCTCAGGTTCATGGGTTTGAGCCCCGCGTCAGGCTCTGAGTGGATGGTGTGGAGCCTGCTTGGGATTCTCTCTCTCCCTCTCTCTCTGCACCTCCCCCAGTCAGTCTGTCTGTCTGTCTGTCTCTCTCTCTCTCTCTCAAAAATAAATAAATAAACAAACGTAAAGAGTGTCTTGACTAAATTTACTAATGTCTTTAAAAGTTTTCATACTCATTAAATGAGACTTAGAATTTTAACATTAGTATATATCAACATTCTATGAAGTTTTTCCTCTGGATTAAAGAAAGCAAAAAATTCTTTAATATTCTACTTATTGAACGATGAAATTTAATTCCCAGCCAATGGATCTTGGGTGGCTTTTAAAACGTATTTGGCTAATGAAATGTGATAGAAAGGATGGCCCAGGATTGCTGAGCTTTAGTGACAAGAAGCCTTGTAGCTTGGGGCTCTTGGAACACTTTCTTTTATCGTCTTCAGCTACCATGTAATAATTATAATTCCTCTGAGGCTTCCATGCTAGAGGGGCCATGTAGAGAGAGGAGAGAGACAGATGCCAGCCAATCCCCAGTTGTATCTCCAGACATTCTAGAACAGAGACAAGTCTCCCTCACTGTTTGCTACCTGTCTATAATTCCTGACCCACAAAACTGTGAGAAATAATAATAAAATTATGTTGTTGTAAGCTTTTAAAAAAATGGAAGCTCAGATTGGTTTTGGTTGTTAATTTCCCCAATGTCACACAAATAATAAAGTGAATAACCAGCACTGGTGTGTAGCCCTATTTTCCATATCTCATGCCCAGTTTTTCTAGTATCCTACCATTCTTCATACCCAGACCCAACGCTTATATAATACACTTTATTTGCTTATGGATTTTTGATTCTCATTCTTGTAACAAACATTTACTGAACACCCACCATTGCTCCTTAGACTTGATAAGCATCAGTCTTTTGAGCTCTCGTGAGAAATGCAATGATCTGGATCCTAGTAGAGTTAAAAGCACCAGTCAGGAGACTGGACACTGTTGATAATCTTCCCTATGCCCCAACTACTCTCCAATTATACTGTGGAAAGAAACTCTCAATAATGAGCCTTTAAAAATACTAAGGAGGCAATGTAATATATAAGAAATTGTAAATCTGACTGAGATGAATGGAGGTAAAACTCGTCAATGCATGTAAAAAGGAGGGGAAGGGCATGATTTGATATATTGTTTAATATAGTAATAATGTACTTGCACAGAATTTTACAACTTATAGATTCATCAAAACTATAGGTAGCACTTTGATCTGTTAATGTTTAGAAAACAAAACTAGTAGTAATGGAAAAAGAATAACTGAGGTGATTTTTCAATTATTTTAGGAAGGTGGTTCTATCAAGTTCTTTTTGCTTCTCAATATAAATTCATTAAGGAAAGTTGTTGAGCTGATCTTTCCAAATACCAAACAAATCATAATGTATTCTTAGTTAATTAGCTTATGTTTTCTTTATTCCCAGTTTGATGTCACATATCAAAGCAAGATAATATATGGGAAGGACCTAACATCTCCATAAATCATCACACTGGTACTGTTCTGGGCATTTGAACCCCTGTCATTACTGTCATTAACAGAAATGCAATATATATGAACACTCTCTGACATATTACTGATAATGTGATGAGTCAGTATTTAGCCATGCAGTATTTAAACGGTTGAGGGAAGGGACGCCTGGGTGGCTCAGTCGGTTGAGCGTCGGACCCTGGATTTCGGCTCAGGTCATGATCTCATGGTTCGTGAAATCGAGCCTCATGTCAGGCTCTGCACTCTGAGTGCAGGGCCTGCTTGAGACTGTCTCTCCTTCTCTCTCTGCTCCTCCCCTGATTTCTCTCTTTCTCTCTCTCTCAAAATAAATAAATAAACATGAAAAAATAAATTAAAAGAACAAATGATTGAGGGAAGACAAAGTATGCTGATCCTTCTGTGTAAAATGAATATACTGTTCTTCTTAATCAAAAAAGTCACAATTTGAACAAGAGGAAAAGGAAGTATAAGGACACAATGTAAGCATCCATTTGGGCTTCCCTCCTCATGAAGATTATACTCATACATAAATTATAAAGAATGTGCACATGTCTCTACAGTCTGTGAACGATTCACCTCCCTGCTGAGAAGTAACCTGAGAGAAGAAAATGTAATTTTCCTACTTCAGCTGTTGGAGGATTTTTCTATTTACAACAATGGTCCTGAGAAGGCCCGAGGACAAAGGCAACTCCAAACATGATGGAGAAAAAAGAAGGAAAGACAGTGATAACATCATTTGGCTTCTGAACTAAACAACTTTGGAAACACCTTCCCGCGGACTTCACTTCTTGATATGGGAGACAGTATGTCCATCATCATTGAAGTCATTTTTAGTCAGTTTTTTTCTGGAACTTGTAGTGAAAAACATCACTGTGGATACAGTATATTTTAGAAGAAAATATTAAAGATGTCTCTACTTAAAACCTGAGTTTGTATAAACTGAGATCTGCACCTGCTACACTTAATGTATTCTGTCTAGTTCAGATATCTAGATGGGGATATTGCTAAAAGCTATTATGGCCTGTTTTCTTCAAAAGTGTACAATACAAAATTGCCTGCACAATTACCTCTTAATGCTCAAAAACAGCTTTTCTCTCTGTTTTCCTCTCACCTCTGCCTCCAGTTCCTGCAACAACAGAGGAGGAAAGGGGTGTGTTTTAGGCTGAGGGCTATCTCAAAATATCTTCCAAATGAGCGAGTAGAGGAAGGAGAGAGAGACAGAGACAGAGAGAGAAGGAGGAAAGGAAGCAGGAGTTACCTAATGTTCACATCACGTGTCTGCTGTTAAATATTCTACCAGGACTTTAACAACTGGGTTGTTCCATTTTAAGCAGTCCATTGTTTAATGATAAAAGGAGGCAGAAGAGGTGGCCCTGCATTTTAGAAACTTGCAAACATTCCTCTTCAATTGGGCAACTAATGATTTGTTCTTTACAGCCTATACAATAAATGTGTGTAAAGTAATTGGGCCATCTATCAGCCTGAACTAAGTGAAGGTATACATTTTTTTAATCTAAGTTTACGGATGAAGGAAGAATGCTAATTAAAGTTGGTTATTTATGGGAAAACATTTTGAAAGATACAAATAGCAAATCAATTGAATTAATACCTTATATTTCTTTCTTTGATATTTAGCACAGAAACTTCAATAAGTAAAATTAGCTTCATTATTTTGTCTCCTGCTGAAGTGGACAAAGTCACCTAGTAATAATAAGTACGTATGTGAATATAATTTGTAAATTTCAGTTATTAATTATTCTTTAAAACAGAGTATAAATTCATCTGAGTGTGTAAGAAATAAAGGGAGAGAAATAAGGTTGTGACCAAAAGTTCTTGTTACAGGAAGATATGTTGACTTTTTATGATAATCAATAGAATACTAATAGCAAAATAAAAATTCACAAATTGTTATGTCTGATTTTAACTCTGGAATTACTCTCTCAGATTATGTCTCTTGTGGTTAGAAAGAGTAATATCAATCTCTTTGACGTCAGGAAACAGATAATATGTAACAGAATCCCTCACATCACCTACCCCATGTCTTGTAGTGTAAGGTAAAATGGAAGTACAGTCTTTATGAGTTATTGGACCTAGAATTATGTAACTATTTAGGAGTTTACTTAGCTCTATAACAATCCAGATTATTAATTACTCAGCAGGAATCCTGAGATGAGGCTACAGAAAAAGAGGTATCCATTAAATTGCAAGTTCCACTCTTAGGCATAATTCAGACCACGTATACATGATTTGTGACTTTTTAGAATCCCTCCAATAATCCTTTGTTTAAAATATCTAGATCAAAAAGGTGCCTGGGTGGCTCAGTGAGGTAAGCATCTGACTCTTGATTTTGGCTGAGGTCCTGATCTCATAGGTCATGAGTTCAAGCCCCATGTTGGACTCTGTGCTGACAGTGCAGAGGCTGCTTGAGATTCTCTCTCTCTGACCCTACCCTACTTGCGTGTGCTCTCTCTCAAAGTAAATAACCTTAAAAAAAGTTTTTAATAAAAAAATATATATAAATATCTGCATAATAAACAATAGTTTATGTGGTTTCCATTGTCCAGAATCCTCTTTCAAGTCTCAGATTACATGGCATTTATGTAAGAAATCTCTGCTCTCTCAAACTAGGTGGGATTCTCTTATTAAATACTACCGATACCATATACTTACTTTGAATGAAAATCCCAATTGCACTTGGGTACTGATTCATGTGATTTGTTTTCTTCAGTGTATTGCAAGCATTCTGAGAGCTCAGACCACAGCTTTCTTGTTATGGTTCTATTCCCAATGCCAAGTGTAGTGCTGTACATTTGGTAAGAACTCAATATTTGTTGAATAAATGAATACATAAGAATAAGAAATAAGCTTTCATAAGGCAGTGAGGAGCTAATTTTTGTGAATTATCCCATATTTTATGATAATGCCATGAAAAATACTCAAAACGTAACAACTGAATCATCAAAATCAAACATGTATATTCTCATTTTTATAAAAATATATATAAACATAAAGGATATACTACTTGAAGATGTTATCTCTGTATTGTAGGATTATAATTTTCTGCTTTTCACCTTGAAATTGCTTATACACTTTTCCTATGTTAAATTTAATCTTTGTATTCATCAGATAATATGTATATAACACTTTTAAAACTTGACAGCATTCACAACTCTTACAGAGAAAAAACAGCAGTCCAAAGATTACACTTACAGTTTATTTTATGTGTCTATTTACCTACATATTTCTAAAGAGCATACTAATACTGCTAATTCATTATTTTTAGTTTCAGACAGTTACTGAATTACTCCCATGTGTGGAAACAATATAAATCCTTTTTTCAGAAACAAACATATAAAATCTGAAATGTGACCCTCTTTTTAAGAAGCAAATCAGCTTTAGTGCCAAGCTTTAAATGTCCCATTTGGTATTGATAAGAAAAATGAATTTATGACCTATGAACTAACAGCCACCGACTGAAAGTATTAGAAATTGGTATGAATAAATTTAACTTATTACATAAGTTACACTCATTTCATAAGTTAAATTTTACTCTTCTCATTTCCACAGAATAAGAGGTATGGTTATATTAGTTGTGTATGATATTAGTTATATATGATATATGTATTACATTAGTTATATATGATATGTTAGATATATGATTTTTACATATATATAAAGAGAGAGGCCAAGATAGAGACACAGAAAGAGACAGAGAGAGAGACAGAAACAGAGACAGATTAAGGACTGTTATCAAATTGTTTTAAAAACCTGTCATTACCCTTCTGAAATCCAAATATCTAAGTTTATATGGAGGCCAAAGTTATGGAAAAATGTTTTAGAAAATTGAGCAAAGTTAAAAAAGTATGACTAGGGTAGGAGAGAACAATAATTCACAAATTGCATTTACAGTTAATCAGCTATAAAGAAAATAAACATAAAATGAAATCACTGTTTTTATTTCTCCTTTCCCATATTATTTTTTCCATATTCCCTACAAAAATATCAGTATTGGGTTTTAAGTACATTACCCTCTTTTTTTATTACTTTACTTTGTATCTATCACTAATTCTTTCCCCAAACACTTCAAATAGAACTTTAAAATATCTCTAAACATAATCAGATATATCAGGTAATTTATAAAATACACTTTTCCCTGGGAAAACTCTCCTGGCTCTCCACATAATATGGTTCTAATTTGGTCTGGTTTCTCTCTGAGGCTACTATATAGCTGTAATCCTGGATATTATTTTTACAATCATTGTAGAATCAGTCCACTTTTTTGGTTCCCTGGTTTCTGGAGCCTATGTGTCTTCTCAGTTAATTCATTCCCTCATTTTAGTAGAGGAAATCCTCCAAAACCTTTCTGATAAAGAATACATCAGAGGCACTTTTATTTATGATCTGGCTGTCTATATCTTCATTTCTTTCATCACACTTAGCTACTAATTTGCTTATAGAAGCACAGGTTGGATATTATCATCCATCACATTTTTAAAATATATTTTTTAATGTTTATTTATTTTTTTTTAATTTTTTTTTCAACGTTTTTTATTTATTTTTGGGACAGAGAGAGACAGAGCATGAACGGGGGAGGGGCAGAGAGAGAGGGAGACACAGAATCGGAAACAGGCTCCAGGCTCCGAGCCATCAGCCCAGAGCCTGACGCGGGGCTCGAACTCATGGACCGCGAGATCATGACCTGGCTGAAGTCGGACACTTAACCGACTGCACCACCCAGGCGCCCCTAATGTTTATTTATTTTTTAAGGAGAGAGAGCACAAGCAGGCGAAGCACAGAGAGAGAGGGAGACACAGAATCTGAGGCAGGATCCAGGCTCTTGAGTGTCAGCATAGAGCCTGAAGCGGGGCTCGAACCCACAAACTGTGTGAGATCATGACCTGAGCCGAACTCAGACGCTTAAATGACTGAGACACCCAGGTGCCCCTCATCTGTCATATTCTTAAATACAGTGATCTGTTCTAGTTTCCTATGTGTAGTTGAGAAACCTGATATCTATCTGTTTTTGAGATCCTTTACATATGCTTTGTTCTTTCTGTGGTGGCGGTGGTTGGGTTCTCTCCAGAAGCTTTTAGCAAATTCTCTTCATTCCTGGAATTTTGTATTTACTATCATGTACATTTACGTGGCCCACTTTTCATTGAATGTGCTAAGCATGTAGCAGAAAATGTCAATCTGGGAGTGGCTGGCTTTTAGGACAAGAAAATCTTCCTGAATTACATTGTGGATATAGTTCTTCTTCATCTTCTCATCTTTCTGGAATTTTCATTCGTTGGATATTGGACTCCTGTGTTGAGCCTCTAATTATTTTTCTTATTTTCTTTTTACTTTCAGTGATGCCTTTTCAACTTTATCTTAAATATTTCTACTATTACATTCTTTTACTTGGGAGATATATCTCCCAAGTATCTCCCAAGTAAAATATATATATTTATATATGAACTTTTTCTTGTTTTCTAATATCTAACTTGAAAGGACATGTTATCCTTTTCAAGGCTATAGTTTTTTTTCTTTTTTTTTCTCCATAGCCTTATTTTTTTAACTTAGGTCTGCTTCATACATTGATTCTTTTTTTTTTCCCCCTCTGATTCTACTTTTTGTTTGGTTGTATATTCATTTTCTTTGCTCTTTTTCTTGTACGAATCTTTATTTAAATGGCTGATGATCATTGTCTCCTCATCACCAACAATGAGGCTTAGAAGTAAAGCCCTTAAAAGCTGCTGTGGGGTTCTGCAAGTTTTGAAATGAACTTGATGAACTGGAAGACTGCACCAAAGGGTGAGTGAGTGCTGAACCCATATTTTCAGTATCTCTGGGTATTTTCTCCTAGGCTGGCTTGTTTTCCCCAAATAATCCTCCAACTTCTGGCTGAGGCCGGGTAGTGGTGGAAGGCATTACCATGGCTAGCAACATTTTGGTGACTGGCAAGATAAAGGGAACTGAGCATGTCACTGTTCATTATTTAGTTTCCATTATTTGCTTGTTTCTGATCCTGTATTGCTGCATTTGTTGCTCATCTTTGCCTGGTATTCTCAGAGTCTCTATGGTTATCTACAGAACAGTTGTCTATCCTTCCAACAAGATAAGGGACATGCAGTTGCCTGGCCTGAGTAGGAAAAGATTTGAGCAGCTAATTGTTCTGTATGAGAACCTGCATCTATTTTTTTTTATTTTTGGCCCATACATCACCCCTGACGTCAGCACTGCATGGTATTTCTAATTTTTCAGCCTTTTCATTCTTCTGTACTATTAATCTCCTTATAGCTTTACAGCTTTAGATGAGCCACAGATAATTGGTTCACAAACCTTCCTGCTTTTTTTTCATCTGCTTTCCATTGTACCAAATGTTGTAGACGTCCCTCATATACTGAATACTTTTTTTTGTCTGCTTATACATTTTTGCCTTATTAGGGGCTTCATAAGGGAACAGAGAAAAGAAAAATATCTATGTTTTATCTATCATATATATCTAGAACCCATACCTTCTCTGTCTTCTCTATATTTTTATCACTATAGGCTAAATCAATAGTTCTTAAGAAAGGATTATCATCAAAATCACTTGGGACATTTTTCATACCCTGTAAGATCTGGACACTATAGTTTTATATAAATCAGCTATTTGTATGCATATGCCTAGTAAAACACTACTGGTTTTGGTTATCTGTTAGCTGGCTCAGGTCATTAATAAAATTACTAGGGATTTGTAAGTGGACTTATATTTTAATACATATCTCCACCTGTACCGTCTGATATTCCCAGTACCTGTTTTGCTTACCTATCTAAGTGCTATTATCCTTCATCCCTTCTTTCTCCATAATAGAACCACAATTTATTTCAATATGATCAAGGAAGGTGGACCCTTCACAGTATCTGCAAGTCAATGATGATGACTAAACTAAGTCAACATGGCCCTTCCCTTCTCCAGTGAATGTGTTGTCCATGCTCCATGGAGGGCAAAGATCTCAGATATTTCTATAGAATGAGCATGTTTTCCTTCCTGGTAAATAATTGGATTTAAGATGACATAACTATTAGGGTGCCTGGGTGGCTCTGTGGGTTAAGCATCTGACTTCGGCTCAGGTCATGATCTTGTGGTTTGTGAGTTGAGCCCTGCATCAGGCTCTGTTCTAACAGCTTGGAGCCTGGAGCCTGGAGCCTGCATCAGATTCTGTGTCTTCCCCTCTTTCTGCCCCTCCCCTGCTCGTGATCTGTCTCTCTATGTCTCTCA
Organism: Panthera uncia; assembly: GCF_023721935.1. Taxonomy (NCBI): domain Eukaryota; kingdom Metazoa; phylum Chordata; class Mammalia; order Carnivora; family Felidae; genus Panthera; species Panthera uncia. The sequence goes on from NC_064814.1 coordinate 27,978,120, forward strand.
ATAATAAACATTAAAAAAATTTTTTTTAAGATGACATGACTATTCTTGCCTTTGGCTCTTGTCATATAGAACCAACAATGACTGATGCCGTGACTACCACCTTGAGATCACAAAAGGAAAATCAAGGCACTTGCACAGTTTGACCAGTAGCCTCCACACCATTATACTAAACAAATTCATAAGCCATGGAGCCATCTACTGCCATATTGATTGTTATGTACTATAGTAAATGTCCATAGTTTTAAAGCCAAAGTCAGTTGGGTATTCTATTATTAGAAGCTCCAAATTCCCTACTGATATTCTGAACATGCTCATTAATACTTCCAATGCTTAAAATACAATACCAATCTAAAATAGATTGCTTCCAGTCATCTCAATTTAAATCTGGTCCTATTCAACTTGATTTAAATATCCTGGATTGCAACTAAAAGGCATAACTGTTTCCCTGATGTTTTTTTAACTGTGGTTACTTAATCATTCTTGATAAAAATTGCAATACTAGACTAATTTAATGTCAAGGTGATGGGAGAAGAAATGAGGTAGTTTTAGGAAAAGTTTGTTTTCTCTGAGAACAAACTGAGGGTTGATGGGGGGTGGGAGGGAGAGGAGGGTGTGTGATGGGTACTGAGGAGGGCACCTTTTGAGATGAGCACTGGGTGTTGTATGGAAACCAATTTGACAATAAACTTCATATACTGAAAAAAAAATTTTGTTTTCTGAACTAATAAAAGATACCTCTACTACTGCCATTTTTAATGCTGGAATATCAAACTTCCTTGCCTTAGCTGACACCTGACTACCATTAAAATACCAAATGCCTCCCCCTGCCCCTCCCTGCTTAGCATTCTCTCTCTCAAAATAAATAAATAAACATAAAAAAAATAAAATAAAATAAAATGCCAGATGTCAGTTTTTGTGTGGTGGGTTTTGTTGTAGTTTTACTCAGTTAGCTGTTTTTATCTCATTACACTTCCTATCACACCCAAAACCAGAGAGGGTTCTGTGGCTATGAAGAGGCATTGAGCTGTCCAGCTGACTGTATGAAATGCTGAGTGTCATGGATGGGCAACAGGAGAAAAATGGAAAAAGTGGACCAAGGTACCGCTCCCTGAGCCAGCCACACAGCACAAATGTATAAAGAAGTTCAGTGTAACATTCAGTGTAACATGTGGAAAATCAGGCTTTTTAATGAGACCAAATCTTATTACTCCATGTATTCTTTCATCAATAGCATATGGCTTTGAACATTCTGTAGGGCAAATGTATTTGTTGTGGTGGCTCAAAAGCCTGAGTTTTTATGTGACTTGGGCTGTCACTAATGATCATAGCACTACATTAACCTATGCCCAACAGAACACTCAATAGGGATGTGATGTTTTAATTTCAGCTCTATCTGGGTTTTGCTTTCTAGAATGATCGAAACACAAGTAGTCTAATATATATTACCTTCTCATTGGAAACTATTTTCATGAAGAACTAAGATTCCCAAAATCAGTGGAAAGGTATACCTATAAATTATACAAATAGCTAAAACATTTGCTTTTCATTAAAAAAAAATCCACTCAGCAATATAACTTAACAAGCCTTATTTATACTTATAGAAAGACTACCCAGAGTCTGATAAGGGGGTGGGATTATCCCCTTCCCTTGGTGAACCAGTAATCTGAGAGGAAAGGTGTAGTTCCTACCTCTGTAGAACCCTCAGTCTGCCAGTGATGATAGCGTGTGCGTGTGTGTGCACGCACACACACACACGCACACACACACACACACACACACACACCAAGAACACAGGTTTATGGAATAAATTAAATTTGCACTAAAGGAAATCTTTAAGGGTGTAGCTCAAAGTCAGCTATATCCTTGATCTCTTCTTTTCGTACATTCATCCCTCCCTGACTTATTTGCTCACCTGATCACTAAGGAAACATGAATGGTTCAGTTACTGAGTGCCAGACAATATTCTTAGTAGGGACAGAGCCACGTATAAGACCTTCCCAGCCCCACACCATGAGAGCTGACAGCCCCACAGCATGACAGGCCTAAGACAACTATTTGCAGATGTGGCATTTTGAAAGGAAACAAGAGCATGCCACAGTGCAAGGCTGGGGAGGCTTCCTGGAGGAAGTGAATCAAGCAGGACCTAAAAAGAAAAGGAAGAGTCTCCTAGAGTACTTATTTATGCTGGTGATTTTTATAAACTGCACTATTATTTGGCATCATTGAACATGAATACCCTTACCCTTAGCGTAGGACATAGAGTTCATGACCAAGATGGACTTACTGTGGCCTTCAGCCTGATTAAATTTTAGACAGGTTTCTTCTTGATCATGGGCCCTTTTTCTTAAAGCATTTTCACCCCTTTGAAATGTAGATCTTCTCCAAGTCCCTTGCCAGTTTTACAACCCAGCAAATGTCTTTCTGAAGGACCTGCGAGTCAATCCCTTTAAAATGTAATCATCAAGAAAGACAGTGCCCTATTTCCCAGTCTCTGTGGGAGGGTAGGTACCTAACTTCAATAAATATCAATTAGCAAACCCAGATGGCTTAATTATATAGACCACCCTGCCGCCTAATTCCCTCTAATCGTCTTCCACCTGCTTATCCCAGCGCTTAAAAACTCTCCCGCCTTTTATCGTAGCCAAGATGAGTGTAATCTCTTTCCCCTATTCTAATAGTCTTGAATAAAGTCTTCCCTGTCTATTTATTCCAACCAGGGTATTTTTTCCTTGACATTAGCAAGCAGGGGTTGCAAAGAGAACACCACCAGGAAAACTTAAATATTTCTGATCCTCAGTTTGTTCCACTGTAAAAGGAACATTAAAAAATTCCTAGCTTCTTATGTCATCAGAAGCATTAAATGAGATCATGTGGTAAAAGCGTCTTGCCAACTATTGTATGCTTTGCGCATGGGAATGTTACTCTTCCCTCAGCGGCTAAAATAGAACTGAGAGGCAGTGGGGCATAATGGTTGAGCATACGGGCTCTGGAATCAGAGTGAACCTTAGTAAGCTTCATAACCTCTCTTTGCCTCAGTCCTTCTCACTGTAAAATGAGGATAATAGAACTTCCTAGTGTTGGGTAAAATTAAAGGAATTAATTGAGTGCCTAGAATAGTCTCTGACAGTTAATTAGCATGGGTGAAAAGATAGCTATCATGATTAGTATATGTACTAAATGTTCACAGATGTAATTAGGTCTCCCCTCTACTTAACAGCCTCAAGTGGCTTCTCAGTGTCCTTGGTATAAAATCCAAAACTTTAATGTAAGTGATTCTCCCTGTTATGCTATGATCTAGTTCAAATTATGTTTTTTTGTTTGTTTTTTACAATTTCATTGAGGAACAACTAATCTGTAATAAACTGCACATGTTTAAAGTGTATGATTTGATGATTTTGAAATATTTACACGTTTATGAAACCACCAAATGATATTCTTTTATGTAATTTGTCATTAATAGAGCAGGATTCCTTGGAGCTAAGGTTACACTTTGACCTCACTCTAGATTTCTCTCCTTCTTGTTTTCACTCCTTACCCCAATCCAGAAATGTCACCACAGTCCTTCTGGCTTCTCCTTCATCAGCTGTCATGTTACCTCTTCAGAGAAGCCCTGATGCAACATAGTCACACAGCTTCCTGAAATGTTTCACTTATGCAACTTCTCAGAGTAATAAACTCATGTAATTAATATTACATGACTATCTCATTCTCTGGTCTGGAAGCTACCTGCTAAATATTGTATTCTCAGAGCCAACCATGTAATCCTTTGGCACCTAATTGGAAATACAGTTTTCTCAAGTCTAATAATGTGCCTATTAACTTTTTGCATGATATTTTGGCCATGCAAATATTTTTAATTTTCATAAAGTTAAATATACCAGCCTTACTTTGGAGGTGCATTGGTCTCTACTGGCCAGGCCCTTCCCATTGTCCTATTTGGCACCACATTCCAGGCTCCAGCCTGGTGTATTGGCCTGGGGGGAAAAAAATCCCTGCCCAGCTTTCCCTACTGTGGTGGCCAACTGTCCCAGTTTTTCTGAGACTTTGCAGTTTCCTGGGACATTGGACTTTCAGTGTTAAAGCCAGGATAGTCTTAGGCAAACCAGTACTGCTCCCCACCCAGACTCTCTCAGAGGCAGGGACTCCCCTCACAGCCGGAGGCCTGCTGCTGCCAGTAGCCTTGTTTCTAGGAGAGGGATATTGGTTGGAGATGGGAACAGAGAGAACCCAAGATACATTCAGATCAGGCCACTATCTTCCCAAAAGTAATAGATGCATATACCACTTAGCCCAATGCACAGCATATACTCAGAAAGTATCTGCTGAATGACTAGATGAAATCCATTTTTTATGCAGAATAAGCCTCACCCACAAGACTTCGGTAGCTCTTTGGAAAGTTACCATGCATTTCAGCACTGGCACCACCCACAGCATGTGGGACTCACAGAATGCTGGAAGATGGATATTATTTTCACTTCTAGAAACAATAGTTTTAGGATGAGATTTAATTAACAGTAAATGATCTATGAAACACATTTTTGGAAATTACATATAGAAAGCATTCTCCTAGGGCACCTGAGTGGCTCAGTCAATTAAGCATCCCAACTCTTGATTTCAGCTCAGGTCATGGTCTCACAGCTCCTGAGGTCGAGCCCTACATCAGGCTCTGCACTGACAGTCTGGGTCTTGCTTGGGATTCTCTCTCTTCCTCTCTCTCTCTGTCCCTCCCCCCTCTCAAAATAAATAAATAAACATTAAAAAAAGAAGAAAGCATTCTCCCTTTGAACAACAATTCCCTACTCCCCACCACCCTCCTTTCTCCTTCCCTGTCAACCATCACTCACAGGAATATTTCTAGGAGTTTGACTATTTTATATACCTCATTTGTCCTTCTGTGACTGGCTTATTTCACTTAACATAATGTCCCCAAGTCCATCTATATTGTTCAAGGGGCATAAAGTTACAATTACCCAAGATGAATAAGTTCTAGACATCTGCTATACAATACAGTGACTATCGTTAAACAATATTATATACTTAAAAACATACTAAGAGGGTAGATCTTATGTTAACTACTCTTACCACACATACACAAAAAGACAAGGGGACACGAGAAATATTTTGGAGGTGATGAATATGGATATGTTTACTATCTTGATTATGGTGATATCACTGATATCACCAATATATGCATATGTCCAAACTCATCATATGGTATACATTAAATATGTGCAATTTAAAAAATATTAAATACACCTACATAAAGCTGAAAAAAAGAAAAGAAACTTTCTCTCCAACCCCAAATTTCAATATCTGTTTTCTACTTGGTTCCTATACAGAGAAATTTTAATATCTGGACCCAAATGTCACCTCCTCAGTGAACAAGCCCTTCCATCATGAGACACCCTTTATTCATCTGCCTTATTGTCTTAGGGCTCATGTTCTCAATTCTTTGGCTTTTTCCAAGCTCAGGGTGTGCTGTACTCATGTATTCCCAGATACATACTTTGGTCTCCAACCTATACTGTATTCTGAATTGTTTCTTTCCTTTCTCAATTACTCCAAATTCAGAGTTAATATTTAGTCGGTATACCCATATGGATGCACCAGTGGTTGATAACTACCATCTGTTTTTATTAATCTTCTGCTGAACTGTTAAATATTTCCAACAACAATACTGCCATAGTGGCTGATATTCCACAATCTCTCTGCATCCTCCCCCTACCATCACATTATAAAATTCAAATCCATCTGGGATAGGTAAATCACTGATACAGTGTTGATGAAGATACAAACAAGCTATTAAACATTGTTCTTTTTGACCAGATACAATAACAAGTTATTAGGATGGGAATAGGCTGAAGAAAAATAATTAGAAGGGAAAGAAAGGTCAGAAAACCAATTATTATCATTGTATTTCTCATGTCTTGTGATGTCTGACAAATCATAAGCACTCAAATACTTGAATGAATACATGAACAAGTGAATGCATTAATAAATAAATGAGACTTGCTCAAAATAACACTTCCTTCCTTCAAATTTGTGTCTAGAGATATCCCAAGAATAATATCTAATTGTTCCATTGCTTCAGAGAATGCCTCTTTTTAGAAACATTTTTGGTAATTCATATATTCACTAGGTTCACCTCGACTTTGATATTTAACTACTATTTTTTTAAATTTCCTCCTACCTCATATCTTGTGAGAAATTTCCAATAAAGCTTCTATTTACCTGATCATCTCTCATGCTGACTTACTCTTCAGGTAACTTTTGACCTCATCATTTCATTTCCTTCTTCTTTCCCTTCCTTTTCCTCTCTGAACAATTAAGTCTTAAAGCCATTAGGTAAGAGCAAATGTGAAGGGGAAATGGAGCCACAGTAGCTCTGAGTAGGGGGCCAGAGCTCTAGTGTGGTAGAGAGGGTGTCCGCATGGGGGCTGGAAGTGGGGATTGATTATACACTGGTACAGTGAAAAAATAAGTAAATAAATTAAGAGTAATGAGAGTCAACTCGATCACCGTTGAAGAAAATTACAAATACGCAAAGGGGAAAAATTAGAATGCACCACTAAAAAGGTGGTGTTGGATTTAAACTGGAAATATCAGTGTGAATCCATATGTGTGGAGAGGGAGAGAGACTGATGGGTGGATAGGTGTGTGAATGTGTATGTATATACACAGACACCCTGGATTTGTACACTGATAGGGCCTGGGCATAGTGATGTCCCAATATCAATAAGCACTTCCAGCACTAGATATAGTTTTCTAAATGTCATGATCTACTTAAAAGGAACAAGGGGTCCTTCCAGAAGTGGCAGGTTCCAGGGCTGGGACAAAACATAAAATGATCCTGAAATATCTTATTGTACCAGAAAATACAGTTCTTAAAAATTGTTGCAGACATGCGTAAAGACATAGGAACCAGAAAAAGGGGCTCCAAACAGACAAAACTAAGGTATTTTGAAATCCATTGAGGAAATAGGAATCCATGACTCCATATAAACATTTAAAAATATGTTAATGTATTAAAGTTTTGGTGAGAAACAGGATGTTTACATAGTCTCAATGTGTCTCCCACAAAATACTTACTAACTTCAAAGGAAAAATGAGAAGTTTTGTAGTAGTTTAGACTGGCAGACTTAAATTTAGACTAATAATCATAGATAATATGACCAAACACAGGGCACAATTAAATTGTGTGACATGTGACAGGATCAAAAACAACAACAACAACAACAACAACAACAACTCATTACTTTACTGACGTCCCTGCCAAAGATGTATAATCTAATATAACCGTGAAGCAACATCAAACCAACCAAATGAAGTGACATTCTACACAAAGCCTCTACACTCTAAAAATTGATAGAAGGAAAGTGATAAAGTCAAGGTAAGACTGAGAAGCTGTCCAGTATGAAGAAAACTGAAGGAACATAGCAACTAAATGCAAACTGTGATGAACTGGATCTTTGTGCTATAAAGGACATTGTTAAATTGGCAAAGATTGAATGAGGCCTAAGGATTATTTAGTGACAGTGTATCAGTGTCTACCTCCTGATTTTGTTTGTCCTGGGGTGATGTGGGAGAATGCCCTTGATTATACGACATATGCACTAAAACCTGCAGAGCGATGAAGTAACATAGCAATGTATGCTCAAACTGTTCCCCAAAATAAAGTCTTCCTGAATTGTATTTACAGCATTTCTGAAAGTTTAAGATTTTTTTCAAATGTAAGAAAACAATTTTTAAAAAGATGCATTTGGAGATGCTCCTTCTTCCTGTCTCTCCCAAGGTGACAGCTGGTTTCCAGACCATCTTCCTTTATCCCTCCTCACCCCCACTCCCAATGAAGATGCTCATGTGCCATTTAGGCATAGACAACTTTTACATAAAATTTGAAATAAACAGCACCAGAGTGGACAAGGGATGATTCCACGGCAGCACAGTCTAAGAGATAACTAAATGCTGGGTCATATAACATTCAGTTCTTGGAAAAAAATTCCTCAGCCAAGTATCATTTGTAGATTTTTCTTCTAAATTCTGCTGGCCTCCAATGAACCCCCTGTGCCATCAGCTTCTCCTTCTATTGCATTTTTCTCTGTCTGCTCTCACCCTTCCAATGAGTGTATGTATTTATGAAAATCTCCATACCAATATGCCAAACGCCAAACCCATTATGGCTACCCCAGGGTGCTCCATCAGTTTAACCATATAGCTAACTATATGTATACCTAACATGTATACCTAACTAGTACTATTCCACAAAAGAATTCTGTGGTCAGCTCCCCAAACAAGAGCAACTTCCGCCAGCTCCCCATTTTATATCCACTGTAAAAATGTGATAACACAGTGAGAACTTGGGAAAATGTTAAATTTAATTAATGTTAAAAGTAGATCTTAAAAGTTCTCATCACAACGAAAACAAATTGTAACTATGTGTGGTGATGGATTTTAACTAGACTTATTGTGGTGATCATTTTGCAATATATACAAAATATCGAATCATTACATTTTGTACCTGAAATGTTATATATCAATTATATCTCAATCAAAATTCATACATTAGTGAGTTAAAACACTAAAATTTTAGTATTTACCAGTGTGACTTCTAGAAATATTTTAAGTTCAAATGCACAGAGTTGGATAGAATAGATGCTCTTTCTTTTTTCCAGTTTTATTGCGATATGATTGACACTTAGCATTGTAGAAGTTTAAGGTGTACAATGTGATGATTTGATACATGTATACGTTGCAAAATGCTTACTACTCATCAGGTTAGTTAACACAGCCTTTACCTCACATAATTATCATTTTGTTGTTGTTGTCATAATGAGAAAATTAAAGTTATATTCTCACAGCAACTGTGAAGTATACAATACAGCATCATTAAGTATAGCCACCACATTGTGCAGCAGATTCCCGGAACTTCTTCAGGAATAGGATGTTCTTTTGTCTGAAAAAGTGATGGAAGACTCAGCTATCTGAACCAATCCATCTCTCCAGTGGGTTGTGATTTTGCTCATTAATTGAGTGGGCAAGGTGAGATAATTAAAAATAGTCAATCAGATTTTTCTAAGATTTGCCCATCGATCATTTTGTATGTGAATTAATTCATCTCTGGGTTTGCTAGTTGCTTAACTTTGACCCTTTCAATTAATGAAATGTAAACATGTGTGCCATCTAATTAATGAAGCCATTTCTCTTGTGAATACAGATATTTCTCCAAATCTTAGATCAATGTGTTTGTAGGCAGGCATTCAGATATTTAAAGTTTTAGACAGTAATTTTGATTCCTAGTGTTAGTACATGAAGTATTTTAGACAATGTGAATTTGGCATTAAATCTGTTAGAATAATAGTTGCCTAGCTTTCATTTAAATTAATTCATAAGAATTTTATCAGTATACTCTGAGTACCGTGGCAGCATTGAGACATAACATCTTTTATATCCAATTTGGAATAATTATGGACTGAAATATTTAATGCAGTTCTGATTTTGTCAATGATGTATCACCAGAGTCTTTTAAAAGTTGCAATAAGGCATGTGGAAAGCAAAAAGGCTATAAGTGCCTTGACTTACAATGATAATGACTACAACACTTTTGCCAAAGTAGCTGTAAATCAAATGTACAATAGCTATTAAAAAATAATAATAATAAAGCATTTGGAAGGGATCTTATACTGTCACTTTCTTATAGAAGCTGTACATACAAATGAGAAGGAGCCATCCTTGTTGTCTTCAGGGAATGGTTTGTCCCTGAATGGAAAAGATGATGATGTAGGATTGTTTCTGGAAAAATGGTGAAGTTCAGCTTCATCTGGTAGGAGCCAAAGCAGGGCAGTTACATCTGGGACACAGTTAAAATTAGTTCAAAGTAATAAGAAAAATGCAATCACAGAGAACAAATGACATTCCAGGCTGCAGGGCTGAGGAATGTATTTTCCAATTCTGTGTCTATTATCTTTGACTAAAAACTTGTATTTAACTTTAAAAAATGTGGGAACATAATATGCAAGCCCTTCTTCAGCAACAGGTTGGGGTGTAGAGTGGGGAGATGTAAGGTGTAGCAGCCACTCCAATGGTTTCAGGCCTTTGTTACTAGTTTTAACGTGCATTTTCTTCATGTTCTTCAAGAAGAAACATAGTTCTAAGTCTATTTACTAACTTTTCCTTAGGGAGGATACATAATTGAGAACCAAAAATGAATTCATCACAGAAAAAGTCAAACTACTATAAATTAGATTTCAAAAAAATTTCATCAGATAGACTTCTTTTTGGTATTATGTTGCTCTCAAGTGGAATGAGATGTTTCCTTATTTGTGCTGAAAAGATGTTAACTATAATTGACAAGAAATTAAGCTCTACATGTTGTGCCATTCACACAATGTTTTGAAAATAATAAGACCTGTTTGTTTATAGAACAAAGACATAAATTCAGGAAATACTTAAGTAAAAATGCTAATATTCATTTTAATGCTAAATAGCATAGTACACGTATATTCAATTTCTATCCATGAGGTCACTGGAAACAATTAGTACCCTGATGGATCAAACCTGAGGGAGAGTTACCAGAGAAAGCCTGGGGTAGCTTCATCAGAATAGAACACTGGATTCATCTCAGTTGAGAACTCAAGATCATAACTGGAAAGACAAAGGCAGGTGTCACCTAGATTATTACACAGCAGGATGCAGATCCTACTTGATGTTCCTGGGGAAGTCATCTATATAGATAGAGTTCAGCCTAATTTTAAGATATCTTCAGAAACCGTGAATGTCTTTCACTATCTTCTTAGATCACGGTCATTAGTCATTTCATCCAACAGACATTTATTGAATACCTGCTCTATACCAGGCATTGTGAAAAATACTGGTATACAAAAGGAATCAAGTTATAAATAAATAATCTCTGGCCCTCAGAGTTTATAGTTTAGTTGGGGGACACCAACAAAAGGAAAGAACACAGAATGATATGTACAGTAGAAGATTGACACTTTACCTGGTCTTAGCAATGGAGGGGGTCTGGTCAATAATCCTGTTGACAGTTCTTCCAATTACACACTTGGCCAGTAGCTAGGTAAAGTTTAACACGTTTACCATTTCTGATTATTTGTGTGTCTGTTAGTTTTTGTTATGTAACATACCACTTCGAGATTTAGGAACTTGAAACAACAACCATCTATTTGCTCACGAGTCTGTGGGTCAACCAGGTGGTTCTTCTAGTTTTGAGCGGCCTGACTCGACTCTGCTTGTCTGGGGCTAGACATTCTAGCGTGGACTTACTCCCATGCCTAGATCTTCAGATAGGTTTCTGGAGTATCTATAATTACTAGTCTCTCATCTCCTAATAGGCTTCTTCATATGATGACCTAAGAATTCCCAAAGGCGGTGGAGGGCAAGACCAAATTATCAAAAAACTAGTTAAGCCTCTGCTTACATTAAATTTGCTAATGTCCCATGTGCCAAAGCAAGACACAGAGCCAAGTCCAGATTCAAAGGTAGAAAAAGACTCCTTCAGTTGATGAGTAGAGCTACAAAATAGTCTCTATTACACTTAGTTTAAAAGGGGGATAACTTTGTTGTCAGGACACTGATTTCTTGATAAAAATTTTCAACTCTACATTTTGGATAAAGTTTAAGAACATTGACTTAAAATGTTCTTCTCCAGAAAGTCCCACTTGACCTCCTTGTCTACCATCCCCTAGTAAAAAAACTTCAGGCTGAGTTATGTAAACTATCCTTTAAATGCTCTCTACAAATGAGATTTGCTCATTGCTCAAGGCTTAACATAACTGCACCTTAGTTAATTTTTATATTGTGGTTAACAATGTTATATTACTTTCAGGTGTGCAACATAGTGATTCCATGAGTCTATATGCTATGCCATGCTCACCACAAGTGTATCTACCATCATAAAATGTACTTTATGTTCAGGTGTTTCTTATTTCTCTGAATAACTTTTTGAGAGCAAGAGAGAGATAAACCAAGAAACAAACTCTTGACTATAGAGAACAAATTGATGGTTTCCAGAGCGGCAATGGGTGGGGAGATGGGTGAAATAGTGATGGGGATTAAAGAGGATACTTGTGATGAGCACCAGGTGATGTATGGAATTGCTGAATCACTATATTGTACACCTAAAACTGACACAATGTATGTTAACTAACTGGAATTTTAAAAAAAAGGGAATAGTTTTTTGGCTCCAGTCCAAATTGTTTGCATCCAAATTGTTTTCAAGGGAGTTGTCTACTATTGATTTTGCTAAACTCAGACAGTACCAATTCACTGTAGTATATATTGTTGCTGTTAATCTTAAACTCACTAGGATTTGATTTAGCTGTTTCTTAAATGCTTACCTTTTCTCACTAGCTAGAAAGGAAACCCCTTGAGGAACAGAGTTATTTCTTTCATGCTTTATCTTCAGTATGTGGTCCTTATATCTGTAAAGTCATGTCAGATTAAAGTATTCATCCATAAAAAATGTACAGGATTTTCATGATTTTATTTGTAAAACTATGCAAAAGGAGATACTCATGAGCTTTTTGTTTATCTCAAAATAATTGACCACATCCTTTAATATTTTGGTTTTTAATTAAGGAGCCCAAGATAATCAGGATAATAGATTAGGTGGCTTAAAAGCCTAAAGAATGAACATTGGTACAACATGGGAATTGGCCAAATGTTGGCAGATAAGGAATCAGATAAGCAATCAGTAACCACTGAGACACTTTCAATAAACATTTTTAGTGAATGTGCCATTTTTTCTCTTGCAAAAATCTTCACCTTGCTCATTTATGGTATTTGCTGAGAATCTAGGACAGAGCAGATGCTATATATTCACGAAAATAAACGCAGTGTTGGAAGCAAAACAAAAGGTCAAGCACTAACCCTCTGCAAAGAAGTATAACCCCCCCCACCATGTGGATATCAATTGTTCTAATTTTTAGTGAATACTGGCATAAAAATATTAATAAAATACCAGAAAGCTTGATAGGGAAAAATTAGTCAATTATCTCCATGCTTTATATATAAAATACAAAGCATATTGGTGTTTGGAAATATTTGAATCCTTGTAAACTGGCTTGGCTTATATCAGCACAGTAGGCATTGAATAGATATAGACTTTATATCTACTTTCCCTTACTTTGATAACGATATCTCCTTTCTCTTTGAGTAACAAATCCTTAACTGGAAAGCAGGTGATGTACATGCCTAATCTAGGTTTTTCCATATAAACAGCTATGTGACTATTCTAATCTAATCTATAAATTGGAGACATTAATGCCCATTCCTGCTAGTTTATAGAGAAATGAGGATGAAATTAAATAATAGACATGAAAGCATTTTATACAGTAAGGGGAAACTGCACTCTTAATAGTATCGCAGCAGAATCTCTGAGTGCTTCCCCCTGCCCGGCCCCCATCGAAATTTTTCATTCATCTCCGATGCTGGAATCTTCCAATGACTGGCTATGTAGCCTTTGGCAAGTCATTCACCTCTCCAGGTCATATTTTTTTCATCATGTAAATAAGGAAGCTTTTCTAGATGATATTCAGGGCCTTTCTATGCTTTACATTTCTGTGATAAGACAATATACATCTTTAAAAATTTATTACAGCATGTAGTTTTAAAAAAATAGGAAATAATGTGAACTTCCTTTCCTCTAAATTATGGTCATTTGCAAGATTAGATTAAAAGATTAGATTTATAGATTAATTATATCAATGACTTTCTCTTCAATTAATGATATCAAATGATTAGGTTAGGTATTATGTTAAAATCAAGCTCCTTCTAGTGGCCTACAAGGCCCTTTATTATCTACCTCCTAATGACATCTAAATGTTTTTTTAAATGGTCCCCAATTATTTCATACTTCTCTCATTGGGAGGCAGCATCTATATGCCCTCCCCTTGATCCTGGAATGATTTCTTCAACCAACAGAATACTAAAGAGATGGTACACAATCTCAAGGGCAGGATCATCAAAAGCCATACCATTTATGCTTAGATCTTTTGAAATGCTTACTCTCCAGATATTCCCTTTTGGGACCCTCCTTAGAAATAAGCCTCCATGTTGTGGAAAGTCCAGCCACATGGAGAAGACGCATGAATATGCTTTAGTCAACAGTTCCAATTGGGTCCAAGTCTTCCCAGTCCAGGAACCAAGCAAGCATAAAGCATAAAGTCTCCAGATGATTCTAAGATGAGGCCTCAGGCATAGTGGAGCAGAAATAAGCCATCATTGCTATCTCCTAGACAAAACCTTGACCCACCAAACCTGTAAGCATAACAAAATACTTGTTTTACACTACTTGCTTGGGGGTGCTTTGTTGTGTAGCCATAGATATAGATTAGCCAATCTCTCTGACTCCTCATTTGTTATGCTCTGGATACCTTGGCTTCCTATGGTCCCTTGACTATAAAAGGATTTTCCTGTCTGATGGCCTTTGTAATTGCTGTGTCCTCTGCTCCCACCCTTTCTACCTCCACCTATGTGTAGTACCTACTTATTATCTTTAGTATTTCAGCTAATGGATCCTCCTAAGAAAGGTTTTTCCTAACCACCTTGTCCAAAGTAACCTCTTCACATACCATCACCAGTGCTTTTCATGGTCTAAAATTACCTCATAGATCTGTCTGCATATTCATTATTTATCTTCCTCCTATAATATTCACCATATGAGCAGGATCATATTGGCATCCTGTTCACAGTTATATACATAGCACCTAAAAAATTCTTAGTGGATAATGAGAGGATAATGACTGCAGTACACTGAGTCACTTGCTTGTATCTCTCCCTCACTGGGTTATGAAGGCACATGGTATGTTTTATGGTAGTCCATTAGGTTGGAAAGTTAATGATGAGGTTCTGGAAGAGGTACTGGATCTATCAACAGACCAGGCATTGAGTTGCATTGGTACCTACTAGCTTATTACATGAGTTCTTGTATATCAACCAATGCATCAGTGCTAATTTTCTATTTGAAACTTTATGGTATTCTTCTCTGTGTCATAGTTGCTACAAATATTAAATAGAGTTTAAAGATTTTTGTAAGCTGTAAAGTGCTATTGTGAGATATTTTGATGGATTTCCAACTACAAAAACTTAAAGATAATAACAGCATAAACCATTCCCAAAAAAGGGGGAAAAACTAGATAAGTTATAATCATAAACTTTCTATAGCTAAAGCAGAACCCAGGGGTCATTTCATCCAACACTTTAATTTTATAGATGAGGAAACTGTGATCATAATGGGTTAAATGGGCTGCCTAAAGTCACACAGCAATGATACAGTTGAACCTGAAGCAGAATTCAACCTGGCTGACGGGTTCCAGTTAAGGAAGAAGATTTGTTATCTTGTAATGGGATAAATCTTAAAAATCATTAAAGCATTAAAAAATTTTAAATCTCCCCAGTCTCTTTACAACTTCAAAAACAAATTTACTTCCGAGAGAAGATTCAATCCCAAGGAGAAATTCAATTTCATGTTTTTATTAACCTGACCATGGACATGCTTGAACTTCTTTTAGAGTCATTCCTGATAAAATAGATAGATTACTATGATTGGAAAGTTGCCATTTATGAGTAATATATTGTAAATAAATACTTACTTATTTACAAAAATATACATATAATAAACTTATCTATTATGAACCGAGGATCATAGAAGAGGCCAGATCTTGAAATTAAACAGCCCCTATCATCACCTGAATCTACTTCTACTTGTCTGGCTTTACTCTTTTAAATTAAAACTTTGATCCATATTGCAAAATACATATCCCTTTGGGAGCAAAGCACTCTCAAATACAGAGGGTCATCTTTCTACAGATAGAAAGATGGGGGCAAAAAGCAGACAGAGACAATGAAGTCTTGAAGAATTACTTTGTTAACATAGAGAAAAACAAAGAAACAAACAAACAAACAACTGCTTCTTAAACCTGACTGTGGTCACTTCTGTCTGCTAGGAAAATAACATAAATTTTCTATTGGGTCTATAACACAATGTTCAGGGAATTGATGATTTATGGTGATTTAAGTTTCACTAATGATTTGGGAGATTGAGAACAGTTGCAGGAAGAGGAAGAGATGAGTACAAAGGGAGAGAGAAACCCCACAATGTATAGGAGGCCACGTCACTTTACCATTAGAGTGGACCCGGGGTGAGGTTAATTCCGAGACAGAAAACAGAAGATCCATGAGGAGAGACTTAAGGAAGAACTGGAATTTAGCAGAACCAACTCAGAAAAATCAGAATGTAAGTTGTGGAGATGAGAAGTCTTCCATTTGTCCCTGGAGTTATAAGAAGCAATGCTGAGGAGCGCCTGGGTGGCTCAGTTGGTTAAGCATCCAACTCTTGATTTTGGCTCAGGTCATGGTCTCTCAGTTGGTAGTAAGATCGAGCCCCGTGTCAGGTGTGCTGGGTGTGGAGACTGCTTGGGATTCTCTCTATTCCTCTCCATCTGCCCTTCCCTCACTCTCTCTCTTTTCTCAAAAGAAAAAAAAAGTGGAAGTAATGCTGAGGTTCTACCACAGGTAATATTGAGGTTCAAACCATTTCTATTTAAATCTTAAAGATAAGGTAACTCTAGTGTTGGAAGTTAGCAAGCCTGTTGGCCCTCAGTCGTACCTGCTTGATGCCTTATTTCATAGGCAAAGTTCAAGTGCTTACTTTACTATTCAACAATAAGAGACACAGTTAAGAACATGAACAGGTATTCATTTCTCTGAACTCTACCAAGTGTGCATGACTCAAATCCGTTTCTTTCAACCTCAAAAGGTAAGTTACTAGGAATGTAGCCTGATTGAGTAGGAAAACAACTAGATAAGAGGCTGTAAGGCTCAGGTGAATTTCCACCTCTTCACTAACTGGCTTTGTGACTTGGACAGGTCACACAGCTTCTCTAGCACTCCCTGTTCTCATCTTTAAATGGAGGATATGGGACCAAATCCATGGTTTTCAAACTTTTTAAAAGTGGCATGCACTGTACTGTGTGCTTAATTAATGTTATATTTTATGGAAATAGTAAGCAAGCAAAATTTAGATTAAGATATGGCTTTTTTGTTTTGTTTTGAAAACAAAAAAAATGGTGGTAGTTAATATTTGATGTGGAAGGAAATAAATTAAAATGTAAAATTCTGACAGTTTAAAGAAAAGTGAGAAAATAATCCCAAGTTTTCAATGTATAAAATCTATTTTTTATTACTTGTTTATTTAAAAATATGTAGTGTGGAAGGACAAGCACCAGCTTCTGGGGCTTCTAAAAATGGGGCATTGGGGCCACTGGCTCAAAAATAATGCAGTCAGGCTTAACCTTGTCATACCAATTTATTTCCTGTCTCTTCCTATTTTTCATTTCATACCTCATCTTCAATCTTTAGTACTAATTTAAAAGCCACATAACGTTATTCTGCATTTATCCATCATTAATAAAGGCAATTTAAATTAATCTTTCTTCTTGATTTGGGGGGCACTGGTGAGAACTGTAATGGGTTGCATATGTGGTACGACGTGGTTCTCGAAAGGGTTGAGCAGGGTCATGACTCACCAAGAGATAATCCTTAACCTCCACTGAAATGTAATTAAATCTAAAGCAAAATTGTGTGAAGCCTTTTTGAACATAAGAAACCTTTTCATTCACTAAACCCATTTTTAATTTTTTACATTCATAATTTCATCCCAGCTCAGAAATCTATTGTATCCATTTTCCATAGGTATGGAATAGAAGTATGTTGTACTTGGCATCCCCAAACCCATATTCTAATTCTGAATGTACAATGTACTAACATGTAGCCTTGGACGCATTACCCAAGGCTTGTAAAACTTGTACTAAAATCTCAGTTTTCTGCCTTGTAAAACTTGTACTGTGTTTCCTATACAATAAGACAGCTGTGTGGATCAAAGAGATAGTTTATTTGACAAGTACTCATCAGACTTCTGCATGAGCTAAGCATGCTTGGGCATCAGCAAACATAGCAGGACTACCCAGATGTGATCACCCCCCTTATAGGGCTCACATTCTAGCGGCAAGACATAATATGTCCAGTGAAGATAAGTCCTACAAAGGAAATATAACAGATTAAGGGGCACAGAGAGTAATGGAAGTATGGGAGGTGGTTCATCAAGGTTGGCTGGAAAGAGCCTCTGCAATAAGGGGATATCTGAACAGCAAGGTCTATTTTTGTTACAAATAACAGAAACCTGAATAAAACTAGTTCAATCCCCATTGTCACCTTCAATACATATATTGACTAACCCCTGAAAAGTCAACTCAGAACCATTATGCTCAACAGTTCAAATCATGCCATCAAATTTTCCCACATTCTCCTCACTGCTGGATTTTACTTTCTTTCTCTTTGTCCTCACTCTCAGGTAAGTTTTCTTATATTTCAAATCCTGGAAAATATGTTGTCTAGACTTTTAAGGCTCACATGTCCTTAGAACTTATGAACTCAGGAGTAGCCTCCTCCCCCCCTTTTTTTTTCTCCAGTAGTTCCAGGCAAAGTCTCAAGGAAGTTTTTGCCTGGCCTGAATCATCTGTCCCTTCCTGAATTAATCACCATGGCCACTAAAAATACTAATGGTGATCTGTAATTAAGATATTTACTTCTAAAGGCAATTTTAAGAGATGTGGGTTTTTTTTTAAATATTTCTTTCTTCTTGTTCTGTTTTGTTCATGTTGGTTCTACTCTTTGTTGTGGGGTGTTTTTTTGTTTTTCTAAATTATATGGTGATCCTGAACTTCTCTGATCCTATTTATAAATGAAGTACCATGTTGATTATTATAGGTCTGTGTTGTCTTGGTAGTTGTGAAGCTGGTTTCTGCAATAGGCCTCCTTAAATAGGAGTGCTAACTGTAACGTCTAAGTGACCCAGATATTCAGGCAAGCAGCTCTTCTTTTAACCTGCATTGGTGGTGAGTACATAGGCAACATCAGGTTTGCCTTTATTGTCAATTTAGGGACAATCTGTTCTGGGGGTAAAAAGCTTTCATGTATTTAACCTTCCACCAGAGGCAGCTTTGCCTTTTGTGGAATTCTGGCATATATTTTGGTATTTGCTTTGTTTTGTTTTTGTTTAGTCTTTAAACTCCATGCCATGCGTCCCTCCCAGAGGAGGGAGGGAGTGTTTACTTAGGAAACTCTCATTGCCTTAGTCCAGAGGCACATTCTATATTCTGTGTGATTAGAGAGGGGTAGGGGCATGGTTCACTGGCTGTTCAGCAGGCGATCCTTGAACTATGAAAATCAAGTGTTTGGACTCCTTCTCACATGCTTCATATGTGTTGCTAACAGCTTTAGGCAGAAGAAAGTGAATGGGAGAGAGAAGCGGATAATCTTGTTTTTAAAGCTGGGCATTCTCTGTGTACAGTTGTCCATGATGAGGGTTCTGTCAATGCTCAGGAGCTAATTCTTAACTATTCTGGCCACTGCTTGGGCTGCATTTCTCCAGATTGTATGCTCCCTGGATGCCTGAAAAAACTCATCATTGGAGACCTTGATATGTATTCCAAAGTATAAGGTGTGCAGGAGTTGGGGCAAGAAGGAACCAAGTATTGTGACTGGTTTGCCTACTCTGTCTTGGACAGCACCAGGCTCATTACCTAAGACCTGGTAGAATCAAGTGATGCAGCTCTTGGAAATCCCTCTGGCCTACAGGGGCATCTCCTGAGAACATACTCGTTTCCTAACTATTCTCCATTCTACCTCAATTCTTCCAAGTCTCCCTTTCTTTTTGCTTTCTAATATTTTTTTTTCTTTTCTACTCTTCCTCTAATCTCTTTGATTCTTGAAAACTCCAAGGCCCAAACAGTCCCTTGAATATCATGAATCCCATTGATGTGTACCCTCACCTAGTTCTGCTGTTCCAGATAGAGGAGGACATTAGTTATAATGGAGCATAGTGAATGCTCTTCCTTGCAGTCTCGTCCCCAAGTGCCTGCCCACTTACACAGGTATATCTCTCCCCACCCCACTGTCCCCACACAAGCACACACATGCAGGTGTGCAGGGAGGAATGAGCTCATTCCTTAAGGACCATGGAACAGAACTTTCATACAACTCTGTGACCGGTTTCTCTGAGAGTTTCTGAAATCAAGCGTCTTGCCAAAAAGATAAATTTCCTTCAGAAAATTCACATCTAGTATACAACAAAAATTTCTAATCCTCTATTTAAAGCCACTCTGATCCTTCTTCTTCTGTACTAATCTCATTGGCCTTCTCATGATAAGAGAGAATTCTTCTCCTCCCAGTACTGCCTTGCTTTACAAAGCATCTTCCATTACCTGTTAATGAATGCTGCTTTACTAAAATTACTTCTAATTACAAAGCTCCCCACCACAGTACGAGAGATGCCCTCTTTCAATGTGTTAATTTCTCCAAGATTCTTCTGGGAAGAATCGTTCTCTCCTTCTCCCAAAGTATTTTTCCATTTGATAAATATTTACTGTTTATTCACTAAGAACCAACACTGTGCTAAGTGCAGGAGAGACTGAGAATGACATAAAGTCCTTGTTCCTGGGAGATTAAATTATAGTAGGGAAGATGGATGAGAAACAAGTAAACAAAATTGTAACCGATTTTAATTATGTGAGCAATTAGAGATAGTGGTAAAGCTCTCAAGAGGACATACGGAGATAGGGTTGTCAGATGAGGAGATAACTTCTGGGTTAAGATCTGAAAAACAAAATGGAATCAAGAACATGAATAGCTGCTGGGGCGCCTGGGTGGCGCAGTCGGTTAAGCGGCCGACTTCAGCCAGGTCACGATCTCGCGGTCCCTGAGTTCGAGCCCCGCGTCGGGCTCTGTGCTGACAGCTCGGAGCCTGGAGCCTGTTTCCAATTCTGTGTCTCCCTCTCTCTCTGCCCCTCCCCCGTTCATGCTCTGTCTCTCTCTGTCCCAAAAATAAATTAAAAAAAAAAAAAAAAAAAAGAACATGAATAGCTGAGCAGAGGGCCTTTCCAGATCGAGGGAACAGCAGATGCAAAGTACCTACAAAGTCACACACACACACACCACACACACACACACACACACACACACACACACACACGGCATATTCTTGAAAGTGATATGAGGCTTACGAAATAGAAGTGTAAGGAAAAAGAGGAAAGACGGCATTAGATAAAATGAGAAAATTCTGCAGAGGTCAAATAGATTAGGGCATGGTAATGATTACCTGATTTTATTCTATGTGCAAAAGGAATCTATCAACGGATTTTTAAGGAGAGAGGGGGTAGGTTACAACCTGAATTATGTTTTAAAAATATATCTCTGGCTGTTTTATGGAGATTGGATTTTAGGGGAATAAGAATAAAGCAAGGAGATCAGGTAGGATGTTTTTCCATTAGCTTATTCAAGCAATAAAAGTCAGAAAGAGTGGCATCACAGAGGGCAAGAAATAGAGTGAGTTTAGACATAGATACTCTAAAGTAGAACAAACAGGGCTTCCTGGAAGATTAAATGTGAGTGACAAGGAAAGGAAAAATCAAGCATAGCTGAACTATAACCTTCTCCTCCATCTTTATTATTACTGTTTTTAAAGAAGTTTAACCTCTCTGTGCCTTTGTTTAGATGGAAAAACTTTCAGTCGAAGGACAAATTTACCTACCTCATAAAGTTGTTATTGATTTAATCTTAGTTAATATGTAACAGTACTTGGCATATAGTGTGTACTTTATAAGTGTTGACTCCTCTCATTGTTAAAATACATCATTATTATAATCAGATCAAAGTTCTCTCTATTTTCCAGTTACCTTTCAATTTTTCCCTGTCCTTCCCTTCCCTGTGTTTTAACGCTGTTACAAAATTATTCTTTCCCACATCTTTTTTTTTTCTTTTTTTTGACATTTCAATTTTGACATTTTTCTTCCTACAGAGAATAGGAAGATAGATTAAACTTGCATGCTCAGGACACTAGCTTGAATTGGAAGGTATTTGTAATTGTTATATTACTGAATGACATATACTACTCCTGACTCCCAATATGAAGGAAGTAATGAAACATTCTGACTCAAGGAGCCACAACTCCCAGTAATTATATGGATTTTTGAAAAAGAAAAGCACTTCTCACTTGAATGTGGGCTAATCTAGCAGAACTAGGTTCCTGTTGGATATGGTGCTGAAGACAATAACTTTACCTAATATATTCAGAAAGGTCTGAGATGTAGACCAAGTTTTAAAACAAATGGGCAACACAACTAAGATACAGGTGTCAGAAAGGTTTGATTTGAGAGGTGAACCAAGGAGTTGTAACAAATACTGATAAAAATCAGAGAATACTACAAAAGTTTCAGGACCAGGAAGATCATCCAGCATCATGTAGGGGGCAGTGGTCACCAGACGCTTTTGAGTCTTGATTTTAATGCCACAGTGTATAGGTGAGTCAGCCTTTCTTAAAATACCTACTATGTGTTACATTTCAGCATGCTACACATCCCAATTATCCTTCGTCACTGCTTAACATGGTAGCTCATCTGGTATTTTATTTTCATCTAATACCTCCATTATTCTATTATTATGACCTTCTCTTTCCCAGACCCAATCTCCTACTACCCCGCTTCCTATTAATACATCTAATGATATCTGAACAGTTATACTATCAAAAATGGCATAATAAAACTAATCTATTCCCAGAATTAATATTCTGGGCTCATTCACACTGCCTTTTCTGAAACTTTGTTCTCCACAAAGTTTGTCACTTATACTGAAATTATCTCAAGCCTTTTCAAGTTCTACATATGGTCTGCTCTTACTGAATATTCCATAAACACTGGAACTCCACAGGCATTAGCTATTACATACTGTAAAGGTCAAACAAGTTCAGTTGGTTGAAAATACTCAAATATTCCAGATCCCTATTGATTCTGTTTTGCCTTTCATTTGGAGAAGTGTTAGCCCTTCTAATTATGTATTTATTTCTCCCTTTAATCCTGTCAGTTTTTACTTCATATATATTTATGCTCTGTTATTAAGTACATACACATTCAGGATTATTTTGTCTTGCTGGTGAACTGACTGTTTTAGCATCATGAAGTGCTTATGTTTACTTCTGGAAATATTTCTTGTTTAAAGTCTACTTTCTCTGATATTAATAGAGACAATCTAGTTTTTTATGATTGGTGTTTTCATGATAATGTTTTCCTACTATTTTAACCTATCTGATGCTATCCATAATGACTGTCTTTTGTAAACAGCATATAGTTAGTTAGGTCTTGCTTTGTTATTTAGGCTGATAATTTCTGCCTTTTAATAAGAGTGTTTTATCCATTTACATTTAATGTAGTGTTGTGGTTGACTATAAGACTACTGTCTTAATAATTGTTTTCTGGTTTTGGTTTTGTTTTATTTTTTCATTTATTTTGAATGTTTATTCATTTTTGAGAGAGAGAGAGAGAAAGTGTGCGAGCAGGGGGGTAGGGGCAGAGAGAGAGGGAGAATCTGAAGTAGGCTCCAGACTCTCAGCTGTCAGCACAGAGCCCCACATGGGTCTCAAACCCACAAACCAAAAGATCATGACCTGAGCCTAAGTTGGATGCTTAACGGACTGAGCCACCAGTGTGCCCCAATTGTTTTCTGTTTTGACTACCTGTTCTTTGTTGAATTTTTCCTCCTTTCCTGCTTTCTTTTTGATGAAGTGTGTTTTTGTTTAATATTCCATTTTATATCCCCAATGGACTTTTTTGCTAGTGTTTGCTGTGGAGATGACAATATGTTACTTCAAATGATCACTGTCTACTACAAGTTAATTTTATACTACTATACATATAATTCTGAATATTACGACAGTATAATTCAATATCCCTACATTATCTTTTATGCTATTTTTAAAATACATCTACTTTTTACATGTGTTTTAAACCCAACAATACATTATCATTTTCACTTAATATAATTATCCCTTTAATAAATTCAGAAGCAAAAAATATATATGTCTTTTATATCCAAACACATATTCACCAGTTCTGGCTCTCTTCATTCCCTTGTGTAAATCATTTTTCTCCAATCTCAAGGACATTTCTTGTATTACAGATAAGCTAGTGATAAATTCTCATAGCTTCTGGGTGGCTTGGTCGGTTAAGCATCTGACTCTTGATTTCCACTCAGGTCATGATTTCACAGTTCAGTTCGTGGGATCCAGCCCCATGTAGGGCTCTGCACTGCTAGCATGGAGGCTGCATAGGATTTTCTCTCTCTCTCTCTCTCTCTCTCTCTCTCTCTCTGCCCCCTCCTTCTCCCTTCTCTCCTGTGTACATGCTCACACGCATGTGTGTTCTCTCTCTCTCTCTCTCAAAATAGATAAACTTTAACTTTGAGAGGTTTTTTAAATTATTTTCAACATTAAAAAAAATCCACTGACTTAAAGCTTGCATTCTGATGAGAAACCAGTAGCCATTCTTGTCAGTTCCCTAATAGTATAATAATGTGCTTCTTTTCTTCCATTGCTTCCAAATTTCTCATTTTATCGTTAGATCTCAGCAAAAGAACTAGGATTATACCTAAGAATGGTTTTCTTTGTACTTATCTTACTTGATATTGTTGGGCTTCTTGGTTTTGTGAGCTGATATTTTTTATAACATTTGGACATTTTTCTGCCATTAATTATTCAAATATTTTCTGTTCCAGTCTCTTTCTCCCTTTCTTCTGTAACTTCAACTATACATATAACACTTGATATTGCCCACAGATCACTGAGCATCATTCAACCTTTTCCCTTTCTGTGCTACAGTTAGGATAGTCTTCAAGTTCAAGTTCCTCAAGTTTAATAATTAGGTCTTATTACATCTCCCATCTATAGGTAAGCCTATCCAGTAACCTTGTTTCAGATTTTACTTTTATTTTTCAGGTCAGGAATTTCCATTTCTCTACTGATATTCCCTATTTAGTTAGCTCCTTATTGTGTTTATATTTTCCTATAAAATTCTTAATATATTTATAATAATCATTCTAAAGTCTTTCTCATAATTTGAAGTTCTCTGTCATCTTGTCTGTTTCTGTAGACTTTTTTTTATCCTGGTTTTAACTCATATTTCCCTGCTTCTTCACAAATCTAGTAATATTTGATCACATGATACACACTCTATAAGCCACATTGTAGAGAATATGATTTTGATGCCTTCCTTTAAAGACTTAAATTTTGATTTGTTAGGAAATTAACTGATTAGTACACCAGCTTCATTTTTTGAGCCTTTTCAGTTTTGTTAGTTAGAATTCCAATGTCTTTCTTGAAATCTTAGTTACCCTCACAGCTCCCCAAGATTTATTATCTGCAAAATCTATAGTCAGAGAATCATCCTGAGAATGAACTGGTTAATATTTCCTAGAAACATCCAGATAATTCCTCTACAGAATTAAAAAAAAATTTAATGTTTATTTCTTTTTGAGAGAGAGAGAGAGAGGGAGAGAGAGAGAGAGAGAGAGAGAGCGAGCAGGGGAGGGGCAGAGAGAGAGGGAGACACAGAATCCAAAGCAGGCTCCAGGGTCTGAGCTGTCAGCACAGAGCCCTACACAGGGCTCAAACCCACTAATGGTGAGATCATGACCTGAGCCAAAGTCAGACAACCAACTGAGCCACCCAGGTGTCCCATCCTCTACAGATATCTGACTCCCCTTCGTGTGCAGCTTCCTACTTTCTGGTAGCCTGCTCAAAGGCTAGATATCTAGTCTTCTCAGTAATTCCAAACTCTGATCTCTGTCTTCTCAGCTTAGCAAGATGCTCTACTCGAGATAGGCTCCATACCTATGCACTGTGGTCTAAGTTACCTTCAGGCAAAAAAATCAACACAATTATAGGACTCACTTCCTGTGCTTTCCTTATCTCTGGAACCATAGCCCTATGCTGCTTAGTGTCCAATGTCTGAAACTGGTTGTTTCATACATGTTACTTAGATTTTTGTTGTTATGGTAGAAGAACTAATCTGGAACCAGACACTTAGTCACAGCTGGAGTCATAGCTGGAAGCCCTTCTCTTTTGTATCACCCTCCTCATCTCAGGACCTCTATAAAGTATAAAATACTCTGTTCCTTTTATGTTCAATCCATCTTGTTATATGTAATCACCTCCTTATCACAGTCAATAAACAAATTTCTGGTCTTTGACTCTCACTGATTGAAACGTTTCATTTATAGAATCCTTTACCCTTTGTGTTACTGATATCCTAAGAAACTTCAATGTCTACCTAGCAACATAAAAACATCCTGACCCTCAGTTCTTTGTTTTTCTTTAATAGTTTTCTATTCTTCTTCCGGTGTGTGACCCACGTTTATAGCTACTCTCTGCATTTTGTCATCACTTGAAATATATTCTACCTCTTAAATAATAAATTCAGAAATTTGGGTATTCAAACACAGCCTACTATTCTTTTACTAAGCTAATCCCAGATCTTTAGTCATTTGACTTCCTTAGAACCTCTCGTGTGTGTATTTATATATACATATCCACTTTCTCCCTACCACCTCCTTCTGACTGAACTTCTTTTGCTGTGCAGGAATTCCATTTTATTTTATTTTTTTTCAATATATGAAATTTATTGTCAAATTGGTTTCCATACAACACCCAGTGCTCATCCCAAAAGGTGCCCTCCTCAATACCCATCACCCACCCTCCCCTCCCTCCCACCCCCCATCAACCCTCAGTTTGTTCTCAGTTTTTAACACTCTCTTATGCTTTGGCTCTCTCCCACTCTAACCTCTTTTTTTTTCCTTCCCCTCCCCCATGGGTTTCTGTTAAGTTTCTCAGGATCCACATAAGAGTGAAAACATATGGTATCTGTCTTTCTCTGTATGGCCTATTTCACTTAGCGTCACACTCTCCAGTTCCATCCATGTTGCTACAAAGGGCCATATTTCATTCTTTCTCATTGCCATGTAGTACTCCATTGTGTATATAAACCACAATTTCTTTATCTATTCATCAGTTGATGGACATTTAGGCTCTTTCCACAATCTGGCTATTGTTGAGAGTGCTGCTATAAACATTGGGGTACAAGTGCCCCTATGCATCAGTACTCCTGTATCCCTTGGGTAAATTCCTAGCAGTGCTATTGCTGGGTCATAGGGTAGGTCTATTTTTAATTTTCTGAGGAACCTCCACACTGTTTTCCAGAGCGGCTGCACCAATTTGCATTCCCACCAACAGTGCAAGAGGGTTCCCGTTTCTCCACATCCTCTCCAGCATCTATAGTCTCCTGATTTGTTCATTTTGGCCACTCTGACTGGCGTGAGGTGATATCTGAGTGTGGTTTTGATTTGTATTTCCCTGATAAGGAGCGACGTTGAGCATCTTTTCATGTGCCTGTTGGCCATCCGGATGTCTTCTTTAGAGAAGTGTCTATTCATGTTTTCTGCCCATTTCTTCACTGGGTTATTTGTTTTTCGGGTGTGGAATTTGGTGAGCTCTTTATAGATTTTGGATACTAGCCCTTTGTCCGATATGTCATTTGCGAATATCTTTTCCCATTCCGTTGGTTGCCTTTTAGTTTTGTTTCCTTTGCTGTGCAGAAGCTTTTTATCTTCATAAGGTCCCAGTAATTAATTTTTGCTTTTAATTCCCTTGCCTTTGGGGATGTGTCGAGTAAGAAATTGCTACGGCTGAGTCAGAGAGGTCTTTTCCTGCTTTCTCCTCTAGGGTTTTGATGGTTTCCTGCCTCACATTCAGGCAGGGATTCCATTTTAACAACGTTCTTTTTTTTTAAGTTTATTTATTCATTTTTGAGAGAGAGAGGTAGAGAGAGCACACACAAGCAGGGGAGGTGCTGAGAGAAAGGAAGAGAGAGAGAATCCCAAGCAGGCTCCTCACTGTCAGCACAGAGCCCAATGTGGGGATCTCGTGAACTGTGAGATCATGACCTGAGCCAAAATCAAGAGTTGGACACTTAACCAGCTGACTCACTCAAGTGCTCCCATTTTAACAACATTCTTGTCAATACCCTCAGCAACTTCATTTATTTGACATGTTGAACCTTATCCTACCCACCGACATCCCTCTTACTACTCAGCAATCTGGCAACTATGTCAAATGTTCAGTAATTGCTATTGCTAATACATCTGCTCAATCCAACAGGTATTTATTTGTCTTTACCTTACGTGACCTTAGGCAGTATCTGACATTGCTAATCATTTCTTACTTCCTATAGAATTCTATTTTTTTATTATTATTATTTCTATAAAGTCACATTCTCTGGGTTTCCTTCTGCCCTTTATGTATTCTTTCTTATTATACTATATTACATGTTTCTCCCCCCATTTTAAGTGTTTTTAAAAATCTTAAATGCCAATTTAAGTTTCCTTAGAATTCTCCTCTACGTCTTCTTATCCCTATGTGTTCTTCCTGATCTCATTACCCCTGTGCCTCCAATACACTTGCTGATATTTATCAACCTCTGTTTTTAGTTGAAACCTGTCTCCTGAGCACCAGATTGATTCAGCTACTAAAATATCCACAGGAATTTTAGATCCAACACATACAAAAATTAACTCATCTACTCCTGCTTTCCTAAGCTGGCCATCTTATATTCCTTAGCTCAACATAGCACAGCCAATGGGCTCTTGCAGTGAAGAACGCCAGGGAGAACCATTCATTTTGCAGTAATCAAGAGAGGATAATTTACATAAAATAGAACTTAAAAGGTGCCCCCCCTGGATTTATATAATATGGTCATCTATCTAACTATCTGAGTCAAAATTCCATTTATTCCTGACTCTTCTCTCCATCACATTCTGTCTTTACTGTCAACTCCAGTCCTATATCTCTCCCAACTCCATCCTCCTCTCAATTTGCAGTGCAACTCTCCCAGTCCACACACCATAATGTTCCTAATTCTTCTACTATGAAGCCCACCTTCTTTACACTATATCTGAAATCTTCATGTGATATCCCCACTTACCACTCAGGCTTCAACTCTAGCCACTTTTTCTTAGTACTCTACAATCTAGTCATACTGAAAGTTTCTTACTTGTGCTGCACTTCCTCTTTCCTCTACATTTCTAGTCATGCTTTTCCCTCTCCTTGGAATAATCTATTTATTCTCTTTAAGAGAAAGGCTTAGCTTAGTCCTCCTTAAGATCTTAGACAAAGATTTGTGTCAAAGCAGTTTATTTAGGAGCTGATCTCAGAAGAAATGGTAGGAAAATGGGTAAGACAGGGTACATTATGATTATGTTACCATACGGGCAATGAGAAATCAATTCTACTGGGAATCTTTGGGACATGATGTAGAATAAAATCAGAATAGTCCCGCATAAGAAGCAAGGTATCTGAGCTACCCATCCACCATCTCTTGTCCCTCCTTGGCTGAATATTTCCTGAGCATCAGTTCTCCAACCTACCCAAAGACAGATGGAGCAGGCCTGAGAAATCACGATGGTTGAGTATCAGGAGCTAGAAGTAGAAGGTCATCAGCATGCACTAGGAACATATATGGAAAGCCAAATCTTACCACCGATACACCTTTAATATCCCTTTCCCCAACTCCTTTTGAAGTCCTTTTTTATCTCATTTGTAACATTTTAGTGGGAGAAATTAAAATTAAATGATAAATTACAATAAACCATATCTATTTCAATGTGATTTTCCTAAAACTTAACCCATAGTAGGTACTTCCTGTAACTGACTAACCTCTCTTTTATTGAACAGGGTATTTCACATTTGGTAGCAATAATTACATCTTTTTAAACATTTTACCAGGTGTCACAGAATTTTATTTGCTACTTTATGCCTCATTCAGGTAGAAATATTGGTATTTGGAAATCAATTTGCAGTAAGGTTCAAGTCACTGTTTAAGACATCAAAAGTTAATTGTTAAAACATGGTTTTCTTACATCAAGTAACCTGTGTCTAGGTTGCTCTTTATCATTAACCTTCCATCCTGAAATGCTGTTTCAAAGACTTCCTTTGAATGCTCACATTTGAGAAATGCCAGAAGACAAACATTTATGCTATAAAATAAGTGGAAATGTCATTTTTAATATGTTCCGAGTGCTTGGCACCTATACTGATTAGGTTTAATCACATTGTCTGGCGAGATTTCCTCTCCAGAGATAACCAATTGGAATGACACAGTTGTAACAGTGAATTCTGGGTGAAATAATCAGACATTTTCAATCTGAATGGAAGGCTTTTGTATCAAATGTTGCAGAGCTGAAACATTATGTGTTGTTTCCAGATTTATGTATCCCAAAAGGAGTTTA
Organism: Panthera uncia; assembly: GCF_023721935.1. Lineage (NCBI taxonomy): Eukaryota > Metazoa > Chordata > Mammalia > Carnivora > Felidae > Panthera > Panthera uncia. Next base: position 28,008,300 of record NC_064814.1, read on the forward strand.
GTTCTCTCTCTCTCTCTTTTTTTTCACAGCTTCCATTTTTTTTTGGCAGGAAAAATCATCACTTTCCCCTGCTCCAAACATTTCATGGTCCCCAATTCCCAAAAGGAGAAGTCCCGAGTCTCTATCCTAAAGAGCACTAATGCCATCTTTCTTTTTCTCGTTTCCTATACTTTGCTGGGTAACATTTAGATAATATTTTTGAGGCTCCAATTGATTTTGCATGCCCATCACTGCACTTGGTATTTCACACATACTATCATATTTAACTCTTAGAGCAAATGAGATAATTATGTATGTGGTAACACATTTAGATTGAATAATGTGTGGAAAGCCTATAGAGATACAACGAGGATGTGATTCCACACCTAACTCAAAACCAGGACCTTTATCCTTTACATCCTAATGACTTCTCCAAAATTCCTCTGAGGGCCAACATTGCTCCAGACGTTAACAAATAGCATCTCAATATAGTATTGCAAAGTCCCTCCTAGAATCAGTTTATAGATGAAAAAACTGAGATACCACAAGATGAAAAAATGTGCCTGAATTATGTAGCCACTAAGGGGTTGAGTCCTGATTCAAGCCATTTATATCTGTATACAAAATCCCTTCTTTTCCCACGCTACCATCTATTCTTTTTATCTGAGAAGTTATCCCCTATGTCCTTCCCCAGGCAAAACTCTACTTAGTCTCCAAGTCCCAGCCTAAATACTACTCCCTGAGTTCCTACCTCTGAATGCTAATAGAACTTACCAAATGTATGCTCATGATCATTGCCTTGTACCATGATGATATGTTAAAAAATACAAATAGGCTGTCTGTAATATATAGAATATTCACACATACACTACCTCATTTGGTCCTCAAATCTGTCTTTGTTATCCCAATTTTTGCAGAATAGATTGAAGTGACTTTCTCAGAAATTGTATGTTTGCTTTGTTGTCAAGTTTTGATTTGAACCACCTAAAAGCATATACTGATGCCCCTTGAACAACATGGGTTTGAACTGTGTTGTTCTACCTACACATGGATTTTTTAAAATATAAATACAGTACAGTACTGTAAATGTATTTTCTCATCCTTATGATTTTCTCAATAACATTTTCTTTTCTCTAACTTACTTTATTATAAGAATACGGTATACAATACATACGACACACAGCATATATGTCAGCTGACTGTTTATGTTATTAGTAAAGCTTCCAGTCAACAGTTGCTATTAATAGTTAAGTCTGGGAAGAGTCAAACGTTAATATACAGATTATCAACTCGGTGTGTGTCAGTGCCCCTAACTCCCAAGTTTTTCAAGGATCAACTGTATATTTTTGCCTTGGCAAAAATTAGGAATTAGATAATAAATTCCTAAGCCAATGGTGATTCTTACCTCAAGAGTTTAGGAAATGAAGAGGAAGTGGGGACAGTGAATAGAAAAGGTAAAAAGAAAACTAGGAAAACATGATGACCTGGAAACCAAAGGAAGGAACTGTATCAGGAAGGATGTGGTGAACACTTGGCTCAAATGTCGGGTAGAATGAGGATGGATAATTGATCACTGGATTTGGCAATATGGAAGTCACTGGTGATCATCATCAGATTGCTTTTGGTGGAGGGCAATAAATACCTGTTTGAAGTGGATTCAGGGGAGAAGGGGAAAGAGTAATTAAAGAAAAGGACTATAGTTAACAGCTGTCCAGAGAAGCAAAGAATTGGAATGATAGGTGTCATTGGAAAAGACATCATGGGAAGTTTATTTGTTGGTTTTAAGATGGTATAAAAATGGCATGTGTGTATTTTTGGGGAATGATCCAGTAGGGAGTGATAACTTGAGAAAACAGAAAAGAAGGGAACACTGCTGATACAATGTTCTGGATGATGCAAAGTGAAATGACATCAAGAATAAAAGTGGGAGGATTAGCTTTAAATAGGAGCATAGTTAATTCATTTATGTTCACAGTCAAGAAGAGAGTATGTGGAAACAGATGGTGGAAGGAGGGTAGATGTGCTGATGGGAGTCTGTAAAAGTTCTCTTCAGGCGGTTTCAGTGTTCTGTGTGAAGTAGAGTATGTGTAGGTTGGAGAAGAAAGAGAGAAGTATGAAAGTTTTGCCTAAAAGATGAGAGGTTGAAGAGATTACCACCCTCACAACCAACACTTAGTAAAATGTTACTGTGCTAAGCATTTTACTGTCATATTTCAGTTAATCTTCACATCCATGGTGTGAGTTTATTACCAGTAGTATTCCCATTTCACAGGTGAGAAAACTGAGTCTCAGAGAAAATACATAACTTACCCTAAGTTACATAGCTAGAAAATGAGGACTTCAATATTTAAGGCTATCCTTTATGACTTGAAACATGACACGTTTTATTATTACCCCTCCATATTCCTTTGGTTATGCAAAAATCTTAGAAGAATTTAAAAATAAAAATTGACTGTCTTCTTGTGTGTGTGACAGTATATATTTGCATAACATCTGGTCACATAAAATTCCAAAAAATAAGCAAAAGAAGGAAATATTCTAAGTTCAAGCACAAGTCCCTGAGTTCCTACTATTACCTCGCTTAATATGGACACTGATATTCCTTTGTTTCAATGTTGCAGATGGTAATACGTTGTGATTATTATGGTATTAATTTCAAAGAACTGTACATCCTACTTCCAGCTGTACAACCTAACGTTGTGTTTGATGTTTAGTCGCTGACAACTGTTTGTTTTGAGTTTAATAGTTATGCTGATTAGGTATGTTTTCAGTGGTAAGTAACTAAAGAATCCAAATAAATGTGGCTTTGAAAAGATATTTTCCCCTCTTATATAACAAAAGCAGTCTAAAGATAGGCATCTTCTAGCATTGATTCAGCATCTCCAAAATATCAGCCCCACATCTCTGATTCCTTTGGCGTTTTTCCCCCTCACACTTACAAGTTTAGTGCCACAATTCCAGGAATCAAAACCATTGAGGCATAAATAAAAAATAAATATATGCCACCATCAACAGCTGTTCTGTTAGTAAAGAAAACAAAGGTTTGCTGAGGAACACCCCTGCGTAACAGTCATCTACTCACATTTCATGAGCCAGAAATCCATCACATATCTGCCCATAGCAGGAAAGAAGGCTGACAAAACACAACCAAAGAGAAAGTATTGAGAATGTGTGTTGGGATTGTCAAAGAAAAATGCCTACCTCAACAGTCATTTTAATTTTCTAAATACATCATTTTATGTAAACTTCTTTTGAGACAAGTCCTCCCCCATCCTAGGTATATACAACTTGATTATGAAATAAAAGCTGCAAGGCTTTGAATTCTTTTATTAAAACCATCATATTGAATTCTGACCAATATTGTTACTTAACAAGTTTGAACCTTGATTAATTTTTCTATCATAGTGGTGACCCTTCCTACCTTTAGTGTCACACACAAGAATAATAGGTGCTTTTGAATCTCTATCAAAATTATAAAACTGAGAGAATCATAGTCATGTGACACTAAAAAGGGAACTGTCCAGAAAGGTAGAGAAGATTGAGTAGAGAATATTGGAATATAATAGTAGCACAGCTGTAGAGAAATAGATTTTTTAAGTGATCTAATTATGCAATTTTATCTCTTTTTTAAAATTTATACTCTTGCTACTTGCATGATTACCCCCCAAATTAGACTGAAATAGATTCTCAAAATCTATTTGAATATGAATATGAACATATGAGTGTTCTGTGTGCTGGGAAGGGGTGTAATGCAAAAACTAAGAAGGTAATAACTATAATCATAAGCTAACATTGCTGACTTTGAGACAGATGGATAGTTCTAAGGGATTTATAAATATTAATTCACTTGATCTTTACAACAGTCCATAAAATAGGTGCTAGTAAACCACCCCATTTTACAGACAAGGCACAGAAATATTGATTAATTTGCCAAAGGTCACACAATCAGTAAGAGCAAAGTCAGGATTAAAACTCAGGAAGTGTGGCTCCAGACTCCAAGTACTAAGCTTTAGATGACATTCCAACAAGGAGATGGTGGTTTAAAACAAGGGACCAGATAACTTAAATACAAGTCTCAATAAGTTTTGGCAAAACAATATAATATGAAAGATCAAAGTAAGAAGCAATAACAACAGCTCCATGAAGATCACAACTAATAAAATGGGCTTTAAGGATGGATTTAATTGGTCAGCAGAATGGTTTGAGGTTAAAGTAGTCTAGGAAGAATAGACATCATAAGCAACAGCAAACAAACTGAACCTTGAGGAAGCTTGGATAAAAACGAGGGCCCATCTTTGTCTGCAAAAGGAGTTGGAGGAGGAATAGGAGATCGAGCCACCACACTAACAGCAACACACTTGGGATAAACAAACCTCAGTCTCCATTCTGCTACTTATATACCAGATGACCTTGGTCAAGGTGCTTAATCTCTCCAGGCCTCAAATGGGCATCAAAAGGCCACTCAACACTGTTGCTGTTTTGTTTTGTTTTTTAAGTTTATTTATTTTGAGAGAGAGAGCCCGCTGAAGTGGAGGGGGAGCAAAGAGAATCCCAAGGAGGGTCTGTGCTGTCAACACGAAGCTCAATCCCACGAACCGTGAGACCATCACCTGAGCTGAAATCAAGAGTTGGACGTTTAACCAAATGAGCCACCCAGGCGCCCCAACACTGTTGTTTGAAAGGTTATATGAGAGTGGCATTTAATGTTCAAATTAACTGCAGCCAAGTTTGCATGGAAAGTAGGTTGTGACCATGTTGTGGAAAGATGTGGATATTATACTGAGGAGATGCCACTACAGATGTCCAAGAAGGAGAACGAGAAAGTGGCATGACCAGAACTGTCTAGGGCTCCATCTAAAGGCAGGTATAGGATAGACTCATGGGAAGGGCAGGGGTGAAGGATTGAGAAACCAGTTAAGAGTTTATTTATTAAAATAGGTTGAGCTATAATGAGGACCCACATTCTAGTTGGACTTGAAATAAAGAGACAGATTTCAGAAACACTATAGGAGTAGACAAAATTGGTTTCACACTTGATTTAGATGGAAAATAGAGAAAATAAACAAACAAATTCAACCATGATTCTGAAACCTTAAGCCTGAAGGAATAGGAGAACAACCATACCACCAACAATAAAAGAAAATCTTGATGAAGAAAAGTTCTTCTTGGGAAAGAACATGAATTCAGATTAAGGAATTGGTGAGATGTCCTGGTTAAGCAGGACAAGCAGTTGAATATGTATATCCGGAACATAGGTAAGAGATGGAGCATACGATAGACTAATCCCCAGAACCAGCGAATATGTTAGATTATATGGCAAAAGGGAATTAAATTTAGAGATGTAATTAATGTTGATAATTGGGTGGCTTTAAAATGGGAAGATTATCCTGGATTATCTGGGTGGGTCCAATGTAATCACAAAAGTCCTTAAAGAAAAAGGAAGGCAGAGAGAATGTTGGAGTGATGTGATGTATAAAGGACTCAACCAGCTAAGGCAGGCTTTGAGGATGAGGAAGGCAGGGGTCACGTATGGCTTTCCAGAAGCTGGAAAGGGCAAAGAAAATGATGTATCTCCTCGAGGCTTCAGAAAGGAACACAGCTGCTAACAGCTTGATTTTAACCCAAGGAGACCTGGATCAGATATCTAACCGATATAACTATAGGATGATAAATCTGCTTCTCTAAATGACTAAATCTGTGGTTGTTTTTTATAATAACAATACAGAACTGATAAAGAATGATTTTTGAAAACTCAGAATGGAAAAAAATGGCATGAAATGGTATGAGTTCTAACACTTCCTGAAAGTAGCCCATGATTACAGTTTATCAAGAAAGCATGGGCAGTGATTAGCCCTTTGAATAACTGCACAGATTTCTAGTTCTTGGAACATATTATTGGAACCTTAGGGACATACAAATTTCATTTGCTATATAGAATCACAGTATGGCAAAAAAGAAGTCATCGATGATTATCTTAATCCATCCCAGGATCCTACCTCTTCCCCACATAATCATGCACGGGCCTCAGCACTGGAAGATAAAGAACCATCTTGGGGAGGAGGAGACATTGATCAAACTCATGCATTTTAAATTAACCACTGAAAGAACAGAAATAGAAAATATAGAAAACTGCAAGTCCTTCCTTTCTAGCAACTGGCACTCTACTTTCTAGAAGTAAGTTTTTCTATAGAAGGGAAACAGATTTCTCTTTTTCATACCAACACAAATTAAATCCCTACTCTACTTGAGTCACTCCCCTACCTACCACATCTCCAACACCCATCCCCACCTCAGAGCATGGATGAGGCCCAGTGTAAAGCAAGTCTAAGTTATGTGGCCAATACTTATATCAGGAAGGTGGTAGGAGAAGGAAGGACCCAAGACCTTCAGTAGAACAGTTAAGGGCAGATGTCAACAAACCAAACTCTGCCACCTTTGAAGTGCAGACTGAGGATTCTTTCTGCTTATCCAATGGGTAAAAATTTAATTAACCATAAAATACATCAAAATAGCTCTTGTACAATATTAATTCTCAGTGACTGTGCAGTCCAAGTCCAGAAAAATAAAAAGTTTTATAAATGCCTTAGATACAGTCAGACCCCCATTCACAATAGGAATCATAATTTGTAGTACTATTGAGCAAATTCTCAGTGCCTTTTGGACACCAGCAAGCCCACATCTCCTTTTCTGGATCTCTTTATTAATCTTTGGAATTCAAGGCTGGGCTCTGGAACCTACTGGTGTCAGAATGTGTATCTGTTGATGTTTACATAAATATGGGGCAAAAATTTACAAATTAACATTTTTCTTTTCACAGGGCATATAAATGTCTAGTCAACAACCCTATACTCACTGGACTTTAGGAGAGGGTATATGTGAAAATAAAGTATACAGTCTCTCAAATTCTGTGAGTGAATATTCTTTCAGATGGAAGTAGAATGCTGACAAACTTTCCTGATGGGAAGTTTACTTATTTTTCTGAAATCATGACAATATCTGACCAGGAAGGAGGGTGCAGTGTGCAGGAAACACATCAATGTATTGAAATGCTGCTTCCCACTGCTTTTCCATCCTTCCTGGAAAAACCTCATGAGCCTCAGTGAATGGTGGATCCATTTAAGACAGCCCATCTTTCCTATTTTCTGGGTTATGTGAGCTATGACTGCAATTCGGTTGGATATCAACACTGTAGGTATGCGAAAGTCAATGGTTCCCTGGCATAAACACTCACAAGATAGGCTAACGCTGGCAGTTCTGATGTAATCTACTCCATGCAGCAGCCACCTTGTAGGGCTGTAGTTCTGAGTATGGAACATCTGGAGCCACACTTTAATTGGTGGTTGTCATAGCTGCACAGCTGTTTGGAACATTTCTGGCTACGTTAATCATGGCTGCAATGATGCCCATCTGGAAGCGGCACTAGAGAGGCCAATACATGAATATCACAGTGTTGACTTAGAAAGTCACATTGTATATTTCCTTACTGAGCATCATTAAAAAAAAATCAAAAGTGCGCATGCGCGTGCGCGCGCGCGCGCGCGCGCGCGCGCGCGCACACACACATCAATCTCTAAGCATGTCTGAGCCCAGAAACATTAACAGATCATTTCCTGAAATGTACAACCAAGACACTCAAAATGAGTGTCTATCACTATTGGAGTTTCAGGCAACTCTCTCACTGTAGAAATACAAGGCAAAGGGCTATTTACCTTCTTCAACAAATGATATCTATTAAAGGATCCCTAAAAAACTGAATGGGACATAGGATACAGGAAAAAAAAAAAAGGTAATACGTTCCACAGAAAAGACTAAAACCTCCACACTCTGGATTCAACACAGACTATCTGTTTCTTTCCCTCCATGGGTAATGAATGATCTGGATTCTACAAGTGTTGAGAAAGCTCTGGGCCTAGAAACAGTTACAGTTCCTACTCTGCCACTACCCATTCAGAGATCTTGGGTAAGTCACTTCACTTCTAAGATGAAAGAATTGGACTAGATTATTTCTGGAGTCTTTTGCATCTCTCATTTCTTCCATACAGACATGACTTTTTAAAAGTTACTTTTCTGTAATCCCTAGCTAACAAAACAGAGACAATTCAAGAACCAGGGGAACCATAAAAGAAAGTTCTAGAATAATGACTACAGAGCAGGGCCCAGAGAACACTGAATGCAGTTTGGGATAGGCTACAAGAGGTTTCTAAGGAATATCCAGGCAAATTATCAATTAATGTTTTGAGTGAAGGAGTAAAAATACCCATAGTGCATAAAGCTGTTGTAACCTGAGGACACAAAACAGCAACCAATACCTCAAATGAAAGCAAATGGAAAAAAATACTATAAAAATTTTTAACCAACAAATGTTGATAGCATACATTGTGTCTGAACAAAAAAATAACAGTTACAATAATACAGACACTGTTTTTTGACACAACAAAGAAGCTAAAAGATAACTACTGGAAAAACAGAAAAGAGAAATTTAGGATTGCAGTAGGGAAAGGAGCTTAATGTTTATCCTTATTTCACAAATAGACTGTACATTCTGGAAAATATCAAACTGATAATATCTAAAACTGATACGAAGTTATAGGATTGGTACAGTATTTAGAATAAAATAAAGTTAATACAAGAATAAATAGAAAAATTAGGGGTGCCTGGGTGGCTCAGTCGGTTAGGCATCCGACATCAGCTCAGATCATGATCTCATGGCTTGTGGGTTCAAGCCCCACATTGAGATTTGTGCTGACAGCTCAGAGCCTGCAGCCTGCTTCGGATTCTCTCTCTGTCTGTCCCTCCCCCACTCATGCCTTGTCTCTCTCTCTTTCTCAAAAGTTAATAAACAACAAAATTAAAAAGACTGAAAATCGATTTTGGGGAGTAGGGCTGTGGGTTGGGACAAGGAAATGTTATGATTCAGGCTTTTAAAATGATTCGTCTTTTTACATATATCTTACATGATTTTTATATATGATTTGTCTCTTCATGTAGGATTTACCTGGAAAAAATATGATTTAATCTGGAAGTAAATAAAAACTTCTCTCTCAATATCAGCAATGAGTCCAAGTTAGAAATATTAACAGACTAATGATCAATTATGGAATTTGATGTTTCTGGGAACAAATGTTTAAAACACTAAGACCATCAGGGCTCTCTCATTATGCCATTCATGAACAAGTCACATGTTCTTACCATGCCCTTTCCTTGATTTTGTTCCCATGGTCAGTATTTGTCTTCTTTCTAGTCTTTTTTGTGCCTCTTCAATTCTTTCTACATTAAAAAAAAAATAGCTAATAAAAATCGCATTTATTATCTCATTTATAAAGCACTGGGTTTTATCCAACCACCTCATTTAGTACTTTTAGTAATGTTGATGTGGCATGATGAAATTTGCAAAGCTCTTTTCACATTACATTACTCCATTTATTCTTCATTTTGGCCATTTATTTGTTATTTTTGTTGTTGTTTTAAATTTTATTTCTTTATTTTTGAGAGAGACTGAAACAGCGTGAGTGGAGGAGGGCAGAGAGAGAGGGAGAGAGAAAATCCCAAACAGGCTCCGCACTGTCAGCACAGAGCCCGATGCAGGGCTGGAACCCATGAAACTATGAGACCATGACCTGAGCTGAAACCAACTTGAGCTTAACCTTGAGCTCAACAGACTGAGCCAGCCAGGTGGCCCCATTTATTTGTTAATACAACGCATTTTTATTGCGTTTCTACTCTAAGTCAGCTACTTTGACAAAAACTGTTAACATAACAACAAGACAGACAGGTGTACTGGCCTCATACAGCTTCACGTTTTCTGTGGGAGGCAAACATAGAACATATGTGTTAAAGATAGTTGCTCCGTTTGTGGTTATTCAACCTTGTGAATGAGATGAAAAAAATAAGCATAGTTTCAAGTTTAGACAGTGGAAGTTTTCTCTGAAAATCTCACTGTTTCTGTAATGAATGCTGCAACTTAAAATATGTAATGAATAAAAAATTCAGCCATAACACCATGATTTATTAATCTCGTTTCCTTATGTAAAATAATGTAGCTAGACTTAGTCTTCCTCTTCTGTTCTTTTCATCTTGGTACCAACTACAAACTACACAGTCAATCCACCAACAGCACTGAAGCTGCCTCATTACCTCTGCTCTGACCAACAGGTTGGGGATAGGAACCCTTGAACAAAGGTGATCCTTGAACAAAGAGGGGTGAAGGGCACCAAGCATTAAAAAATGTGCAGATAACTTTTGACTCCCTAAAAAGTGTAAACTAATAGTCTACTGTTGATCAGAGCCTTACCCATAGCAGAGACAGTCAATTAACACATATGTTGTATGTATTATATACTTACTGTATTCTTACAATAAAGTTAGAGGAAAAAATGTTATTAAGAAAATCATAAGGAAAATACATTTACAATGCTGTAGTGTATTTATTTTTAAAAAATCATTTCAACACACATCCTTCTCAAAAGAAAGTTATGTTTCAATCCTTGAGCTGGGACTTAAACCCAGGTCTTCTTACTCCAAACCCTTGCCTGAATCCATTCTGCAGTGCAACCTCATTTTCTCACCCATTGAACCCCCAGACTGTCAGTCTTAAAGGGCAATGGAAAGAGTTTTTTACCTTCAAACAGCACAGCTTTCTGTGTATGTAGTTGCTCAATAAATGTCTGTTGAAAGGAAATATCTACTACAACTCCTTTATGAAAGCACTATCTGTGAAATGGAAACTACCACTATTTCTTGCTCTCTCCTTATCAATTAAATATATTTCATTTTCCTGAAAAACTAGTCATACCATCTAGGCAGAACTTCTAAAACTTCTAAAAGTCATGCTCCCTATGCCAGAGTCAAAAAATAAATAAGTCAGAAAGCAAGAAAAATGGTCTTTAAAATTCCTTTGGTTCTCTAGAGTTTGCACAAAAATGAGACATAAATTATTTATCATGAGAAATCCAAGTGGGCATTTGCTTTCCTATAACAGCTGAGATACAAACCAATGCAAGATTATCCAGTAACCGAAAATCAGTGGTTAAGAGGATGTCATGGGGATATGCCCAAACTTGACAAATAATAATGTTCCAGAGTAAAACTCTAAAATCCTAATGAAAGAATACTGGAGGGAGTACCTGGGTAGCGCAATCAGTTGAGTGTCCAACTCTTGATTTTGGCTCATGTCATGATCTCACAGATCATGGGTTCGAGCTGGGAACCTGTCTCCCTGTCTCCCTGTCTCTCTGCCCCTCCTCCACTCATGCTCTTTCTCTCTCTCTCTCAAAATAAATAAACTTAAAAACAAAAGAATACTGGAGGAAAAAAAGAGCAGTATTAGAGATAAACATAATAAATAGTTTTTGTTTCCAGTTTAATATGCATTCATTCATTCATTCATTCAAGAAATATTTATTGAGTGCCTACCATAGAAAATGTGGTAGCGTTGAAGATTTAAATATATCGTTAAACAGAAGAATGTTAAATGCATTATTGCATGTGTTAATGCTAAATGCTGTTAATTGCATATTGCATATGTTAATTGCATATTGCATATGTTAATGCTAAATGCTGTATTTCTAAATGTAAGAAATACAACCTAAGGGAAAAGTCATACTGAAAAACCTACAAAAGGAAAGGGTATTCTATTAAGTACCAAAAGTAAAAAGAAATAATTACATGAACCTGAGTAAAATGTTTAATTTTCTATTTTTTAGAAATGGTTGATTCTTCTTTACAGCTTTATTGAAGTATAATTGGCATGCAAAAACTGTACAAATTTAACAAGTACAACATGAGAAGTTATGACGTATGCCTACCTCCCTGAAACCAACATTACAGCCAAGAATTCACTAGTAATTCTGGATCTGGAGTTTTCACGCTGTGAAGGTTTTTAAGCACAGATTCAATTTCAAATATGTGTGTGTGTGTGTGTGTGTGTGTGTGTGTGTATACACACACATATATATATTCAAGTTATCTTTGTTTTTTTGCCAGCTTTAGTAAAATGACAAAAAAGTATTTAAGACATACAATATAATAATTTGATATACACATACATTGTGAAATGGTTGCTACAATAAGTTAATTAACATATCCATCACCTTACATAGTTACTTTTTTTTTTGTCAGAATGCTTAAGATTTACTCTCTAAGCAAATTTCAAGTGTATGACAGAGTATTAACTATAGACACCATGCCCATTAGATCTTCAGAATTTACTCATAACTGAGAATTTGTACCGTTTGACCAACTTGTCCTCATTTCCTCCATTCCACATACCATTCTACTCTCTTTCTGAGTTCAATGTTTTTTATTGTTTTTTGTTTTGGGTTTATTTTAGATTCCACATAGAAATGACACCATACAATATTTGTCTCTTTCTTTCTGACCTATTTCACTTAGAATAATACCCTCCAGGTTGTTTGTGTCATTCAAAGAATTTTTCCCTTCATCTAAGTTTTCAAACTTATCGACAAGAAGTTGTTTATAATATATCCCTAGTATTCTTTTCATGCATATAAAATTGGTAGTGACATCACTCTTGTCATTCTTAATATTTGGTAACTTGTGTTTTCTCTCATTTTTTTCCCCATCTGTCCGACGAGAGAGTTATAAATGTTATTGATCTTCTCAAAAAAACCCTCTTTAATTTCACTGATTTTTTTTTCTCTCTACTGTTTCTCTATGTTGGGCTGCACTGATTTCTGTTCAAATCTTCTATTGTTTACTCTGAGTTTAACTTGCTCTACATTTTCTGGTTTCTTAAGCTGGAAGCTCAAGTGTTTTAAAACTCTTTTTCTCATAGGAGTATTGAACTCTATAAATTTACCTCTAGATATTACTTTATCTGCATCTCACAAATTTTGATGTCTTACTTTCATTTTTGGTCACGTCAAAATACTCTGTAATTTCCCTTTGATCTCTTCTTTGACCCCTGGGTCATTTAGAAATGTGCTATTTAATTTCCAAATATTTTCTCAGTATATTTTGGTTACAGATTTTCTAGTCACTGAAGATACTTTGCATGATTTAAGTCCTTTTAAACTGAGCCTCCTTCTGTGACTCAAAATTGGGCCCATTTTGGTAAATGTTCCACATGCACTAGAAAAGAATGTATTTCATGCTTTTGGTGAGTGGAGAGTTCACACTTCTTTTATTCTTCATGTGTTTCATTTTGGATGGTTTCTATTGATTTTTCTTCAATTTCATTAATCTTTCATCTACATATTTAATATACTATTAATACCTTCAATGCATTTCTCACTTCAAATATTACAATTTTAATTTTAGAGGTTTTATTAGGGTCTTTTTACATCTTCTAAGTCTATTTAACAAGCTTAATCTCTTACCTTTTTGGACATATAGAATAAAATTATAACAACTATTTAAATGTCTTTGTCTAATTCTGTCATCTGTGTCATTTCCATATGTTTCTACTGATTGAATTTTCTCATTACGTGTCTTATTTTCCTGTTTCTTTGCCTTGCCTGGACACTTGTGACTGGATGACAACCATTGTGATTTTGATCTTTCTGTTTGCTGGATATTTTACATTCCTGTAAATATACTTAGTTTTGCTCTGAGACATGATTAAATTATACAGAATCAACTTGATTATTCCAAAGCTTGCCTTTAAAGATTTTTTTTTCGGGTGACAACAGAAAAGCTTTTAGTGTAAGGCTATTTTGCTTCACAATTGAGGAAATAGCCCTTTGATGTACTTTACCCAATGCCTGGGTAAGAAGAGCTTTACTCTGGCTGGTGGGAATATGGATACTGTACGAACTCTGAGAATTGTTCCTTTTGTGTGTGTGTATGGGGGGGGGGGGTATTTTTCCAGTCTTGGATAGTTTCATCATATATTGTCATTGAGCAATATTCAGCTGAGGACTTGAATGGAACCTTCTGTAGATTTCTGAAGCTCTCCATGCAGCTCTCTTTTCTTCAATACGCTATTCTGTGACCTTGAACTGCTTGGACTTTCTGAACCCCAAGTTCTGTTTCCTGAACTCAAGGAGACCCCATAATCTTCTCACATCCCCCTCCCTGTGCTGCTGCCTGGAAACTCTCCCAAGAAGTAACCTAGGCAATTGTATTACTCACCTCATTCATTTCCTCTCCATCTGCTATCACTGTCCTGTGTCACTCGATGTCCCATGTCAGAAAACCATTGTCGCGCACATTCGTCCAGTTTTTTTATTGCTTTGAGGTGGGATAAATCAGGCCTCCATATTCTCTCTTAGGCAGAAAAAAAATGAAGATGCTTGATCACTCATTTGTTTTACAATTGGACTTCCTTGATCTATTTTGCAATTTACCTTATTATCTCATATTCTATAACTTCAAAATAATTTTATTTCTTTTTTGTTTTTTAGAATGTCTTTTATTTTTGTATCACCACTGCAAGCAAGAATTTAGTCATCAAGGAGCTGAAAGGTCTGTGGTTACATGAAATGCCATCTCTTAATGAGTTTGTTACAACACCCTCATTGGTATTCTTAAACAGTACCTATGAGGAATGATTTCAATGAATATCAAACTGTCATCAATGATTTGAGTAACAGGAAATATTTGGTATGACATGGAGAAGATCTGTGGGGACATAAAAGCTGGCATCCGGTGTTTTAGTAACTCTCAGGTTGTTTGAATTAGGTTTTTGTGGTTAAAAAGAACAGAGCCTTGGGGCACCTGGGTAGCTCAGTCAGTTAAGCATCCAACCTCAGCTCAAGTCATGATCTAAATGGTTGGTGAGTTCAAGCCCCAAATCGGGTTCTGCACTGATGGTGTGGAGCCTGCTTGAGGTTCTCTCTCTCTCTCCCCCTCTCTCTGCCTCTCTCTCTCAAAATAAATAAACTTTTTTTTTAAAAAGAGGCTTTCTTAAATTAACTAGAGTAAAATAGCGATGGTAGTTATTATAACAATCAATATGGTAGACAGGAATCAAATGGAAATCATCCAAGAAGAGATTTAACACTGAAATTCATTGAAACAAACTAAAGCCAGAAACTGGAATATGGTCTCATGGCCCTTCAATCTATGTTTTACTACTATTACATCACTATCCCCTCTATCTTCCGTTGTTAAATATAAAATATATTTAGGTATATTCTTGCTGCTTATTTCACCATCAGCCAGATTTGTTGTCCTCTATTCTCTACATGTGCTTCTCTATCTTAAAGTTTCTACTTACTCAGAGTACTTTTCCTTTCCTTTATTTAGGCTTTGGATAACATATATACTCTAAGTTTCATCCGTGCTCTGTAGATGGTTTCATTTCTACTCCCCACTGCTTCAAGCTACTTTATAATTAACAATGGAAGTATGCAAGAGTGAGAATCCCATTGACCTAACTCATCTTTTGGCACAAGACCATGACAAAGTTGACAGTTTAACCATGAGTTGGATGCCCAGTGATCAAGTATGCAAACATTTAAAGCTTCAAGATATGGTAATCCCGATAACCTTCTTAGTAAAAATATAGGTGATATAACTTTCTTTAAAAAATGCTGTGACCCGGGGCGCCTGGGTGGCTCAGTCGGTTGAGCGTCCGACTTCAGCTCAGGTCACAATCTCGCGGTTCGTGAGTTCGAGCCCCGCGTCCAGCTCTGGGCTGATGGCTCAGAGCCCAGAGCCTGCTTCCAATCCTGTGTCTCCCTCTCTCTCTGCCCCTCCCCCATTCATGCTCTGTCTCTCTCTGTCTCAAAAATAAATAAACATTAAAAAAAAAATTAAAAAAAAAAATGCTGTGACCCTAACAAGCACTGTAATTCACAGATCTGGTACAGATATGGAAAAACAATTTGGGGGCAGAATCAAAAACAATGGGTAGAATTTACAATAAAATAGATTCTGGTTTAAAGAAATGACTGTCTGAATAAAGTACTATTTTGGGATGTTTTACTTGAGATCCAAACATGGCATAGGGTGGGATCTTTAGGGTTAGCCTTGACATTTTGATTTTTAAGTATTTCAGATTATATTAGAATCATCCCAAATCACTGGAGTATTTTCCAACTTCTATAAAAGAAACTTAAATGCTGACGTTTCTCCAAAGACTACAATTTGGAGTGGAGTCGGTGGGGGGGCGGAGGGGAAGCTTTAAGGACAGGGTTTCTAAATACTTATCAGTCTTTTCTAGCTTTATCAAGGTTAATTATTCAATATGACCAGAGGGCAGGATGAATCAATTCTAGACATTTTGCAAATAGCAAAAAGTCTCAAAATGGTTCCTCTTCTGAAATTTAAATGTGAACTAAATATTTTTTTTACCCTTACAGTTTTTATAACTAGAAAAGCTTCCAGAAAAGCATCTGATTATACTTGTCACCCAGTAGTCTAGAAGGCATCACACTTTCATCAATGACATTTTTCCCCCACAATTGTAATTGTTAGGCAGTCAACATCTACCTTCACCAAATGTCTGAAATGGTAGATAAGGGAAAAAGGTCTCACAAAATAGGGTAGTATCTTCTTAAATGCATAATATTATGATCTGTGAGATTATTCCTAAAACTAAATCTTTAGACTCTGAAGCCTAAACTGGATACACAGAAGAAAATTATTAGACATTTATATCAAAATATCCCTGTTGATCATAACCCATTTGGGGCTTTTTAAATGTAAAAGCTGTTTTTTAAAGAGTTATCCAATAGGAAGAGGTGGCAAAATTGCAAGGAAAAAAAAACTTTGTAGAATGAGAATTTTAAAATAGTCATATCTTCAGGCAAATGTTTGCAGAAATCCTCTTATGCTGAAAGAATTACTAAAATGAAAAAAATGAGCCTATATAGATATACACTATTCCTCTAGGAGTAGAACAAATGTAATATCCAGGCATTGGCAGGTCATTAAATTAAAAGTAATTTTGATAGTTAACTATCCAGAAACAGAAATCTAAATTTGAAACACAGCTGTAATCACTCTATGGAAAAATCTCTTAATATTAAATACTTGGCAAAGTGGACAGGCTGACAATGTAGTAAAATCCTTGCATTAAATTCACTATGTTAGCCCTGATGGAGATTCAGGCATCATTAGATTTTGGTGCACATTTCTGTTATCTTGCTTTAAATAGAAGGTTATGCATTTATTTCACACAATTGGTTTCAATGGTTACAGTTTCAACTCTGGTTGTTGCTCTAAAAATTATCTAGTAATTTAATAACTTCTCATTGAGAAATTTGATTGTGAAGACTTAGTTTGTCACCATGAATTGTGTGACTTAAAGAGACTTATCCTTTTACAGGATTCTCCTTTGTGTAGGTAGAGAAACACATTGTATCACTGTATTAGTGTGGTCATTCATATGTAGATGTCATTATTCTTCCCATACTTCTCAAAAGTTTTTGAGGAAAGCAGCAACAGGAAAATTTGTAAGAATAAATATAAGATAGGATTTGTGAAAGTTCAATGGCAACTATGAAAAACTGTTTATATATATGCTATAAAAACTATACCCATTAAAAAGGTTTAGACACATGCACTACTTTTTCCAATCTGGAATATTTTCTTTAAACCTGTATCAGTTACCATTTTGGTTTCTCTCTTCTTCTTACATGCAAACACCAACACAAGTACCATAATCACTTCCAGCAGAATGACAGGTTTTTCTCTATTATCATTCATAACTTCTAAGTCATTCTCAGTTTTAATAAGGAATCAGAGACACAGCACCTAGGTAGTAAATGCTAATGTATAACTTTCTAAAAGGTAATAACATGCTTCTCATAAAAATGTAAAATGAACATATGTCAAAGATTATTTAACTCATTAGCTAATGGAGAAAGGTTAAACCTGGTTCAATAGAATTTAAGGAGCTATTTAATAAAGGAATAGAAGATAACATTGCTGAATAAGACACAAAACTGGTTAATGTACAATAAGTTAATAAACCGTAACCTTTGTGATTATCTACTCTACTGGAAAGAAATTATTTGCATCTCAACCCAACATAAATCTACCAGTTAATCTCTGTCCCTTAGAGTTATAACATGGTCTAGTCAATAGAAAGTCAATCAAAAGGACAAACACTGCAGTGAAAGAATACCCAAGAATCTCGTCATTTCCAAGTTTTCCTAACATTTTGACAGTGACCTGAACACAGCTGACATTTGTTAAATATATGTGGAGTTGGATGAATGGAAAGCAGGTGGATCTGAAGTTTTTCATATCATATTGTTGGGATATCATTGGTTAAAACCAGTTCTGATTAAAGGCCATGTGACTGTCATCAAGTAGGCTCTGCTAAACAAACAGCCGATCAAAGAGGTCAATGGACACAGAACAGAAGCATAACTGCTTTCTGAGAAAAGTTGTGTAAAAGTAACATATAAATATCATTGCTCTTGTGAGGTTCTAAAACCTTGAAAGAGCCGAAGGCATTGCTTCTGAGATTACAAAGTACTGTTTGCACTTACCCAATGAGGATACTCATGAACTCTCCTATAGATTGGGGCTTCTTTTTAAGTTAAATGTTGTGAGAGACAATGGATCAAAAGTTCAGATTTGAGCACAGGTTGCCTCAAAAATTGTGTTTGGATTTATGTCTGGGCTATTTATCTTTTTCCTTCTTATAATTGAATCTTGTTTCAATTTTCAGAGTTTGTACCCTGAAACTCAATTTACCTTCCCCATTTGTAAAGGTAAGCCAAACAGTAACTTCTTTTTTTGTTGTTGTTAAAAATTTTTATTTTGAGAGAGAGAGAGAAACAGAGAGAGAGAGAGAGCGAGCAGGGAAGGGGCAGACAGAGAGGGAGACAGAGAATCCCAAGCAGGTTCTGCGCATCAGTGCAGAGCCTGACATGGGGCTCAAACTCACAAACCATGAGATCATGACGTAAGCCAAAATCAAGAGTCAGTTGCTTAACTGACTGAGCCACCCAGGCACCCCGCCAAACATTAACTTCTGAAAATTTTTGTCATTAAAAAAATTAATAAAATTGGATAATTCTATGCAGACTGTTTAAAACCTGATTTGTTTTCTTAAACACCAACTGTGAAGGGGTTTTTTCTCCTCTACTATAAACAATAATATGAGTCCTCTTAGAGTTCAATCTTAGAGTCAAATTCTAGGATATTTTGAGGGGTTGAATTTCTCTAAATATTGTTGGAATTCTGTAATATACTTATAGGGTAAATCTCTGTATAATTTCTAAGTTAAATAATGAGTGTAATTTTAGAATATTTGAAACAGAATACCAATTCATCCAAAAATTTTTTTAATTTACTCTATCACCAGGAATGTATAAGAAGGCTTAATCCTGTTGTCAATTTTAAGGCTAGAAAGAGATACTTATATTTTGTTTTTAATTTTCATATATATGGGGGCACCTGGGTGGCTCAGTTGATTAAGTGACCGACTTTAGCTCAGGTGATGATCGCATAGTTTGTGAGTTCAAGCCCCAGATCAGGCACTGTGCTGACAGCTCGGAGCCTGAAGCCTGCTTTGGATTCTGTGTCTCCCTCTCTCTCTGCCCCTCCCTAACTTGTGCTCTGTCTCTCTGTCTCTCTGTCTCTCAAAAATAAATAAACACAAAATTTAATTTTAATAGATATGGTTATCAGGAGGATAAAACATGTTCAAGTCATTATTGATTATAATACTGTTTTGAGTAAGAGACATCTTTCATTTGTCCCTTTAGAGTCCTTTTCTCCACTTTACCTCTCTGCCCTGTGTGCTAGGATGCTGTCTCTTATAGAATGCATCAATAGCAAACCTCTTCCTCTGCATCTAGCTGCATTTTACTAAAGGGAGGCACTGGCAGAAGATGGGATGGTGGGGGTAACAGTAAGCATTTATTCCCAGTCACCTTTCCCCTGCTTACCATGTATTGGATGTATCCCTTTAAGTAGTGCAGCCTGTAGGTATGTCTCCTAGAACCCTTTAACTGAAATTGTGCGTCCATCCCCCAGTTGCTAAAGATGTCTCTTGTCTACAGAATTGGCCTTGGCCAAATTGGAGTCACTTTGCCAAGGAAACTATGCACAAGTTGTCCCCTCCTTCCCTCAGGTAGAATCAACTCTGGGGAAATTAGTACCCCAGAGCTTCTGATAGGATCAGATTGAAGATTCTCTCCCACTAAAGCCATATAATTGCTTAGCATTTTCCTTCTCTCTATTCTTCTTCTGTTCTATTCTGCTTCCCTCACTTTCTCCTAAGAGCACTCTCACAGTAAATCAACTGCACAAGAATCCCTGCCTCAGGCTCTGCTTCTAAAAAGCTAGACCTAATACATTTGATACCAGGACTGCTGTACCAGTCTGACTGGCACTAGTCTATTCTTTAAGAGCAGATTCTAAAAATGAATTGGATCTCCTGTCATGAGAATCCCATCACTGGTAGTAGGTAAATTATTCATGGGCCATGGCATGCAATAGCAGTGCAATTTTTAAGATTTCACCTCTGGTGAGGGAGCGCCTGGGTAACTTCAGTTGGTTAAGCATCTGACTTTGGCTCAGGTGATGATCTCACTGTTTGTAGGTTCAAGCCCATGTCGGGTTCTATGCTGACATCTCAGAGCCTGGAGCCTGCTTCAGATTCTGTGTCTCCCTCTCTCTCTGCCACTCCGTGGCTTGTGCTCTCTCTCACAAAAATAAACAAACATTAAAAAAAAATTACAGGGTGTAGGAGGACGTGGGGCTCACTGCGTCCTGCTGATCACTTAGATTCCACCCATATCTGCCTAAATAACCCAGAAAACCGCCAGAAGACTAACAGAATGGACTCTCCGGAGCCAAGCATAGACAAAAGGCCCACGGAAGAGGGTAGGAAGGGCGGAGAAGCGGTGGCAGGAGGGAGCCAGCAGGAGGGAGCTGGGGCGGCGGAGGGGCAGCCCGCCTGGCAAGGCAGAACCCCCGGGTCTGGCTTGCAAAAGTGGAGGGGCCAGACGGAGTGTGTTCTGACAGCCAGCGGGACTTAACATCTGGATTATTATAAGTCAAGAGCTCTGCTTTGAGAGTGGGAGGGCTGGAGGACAATGGGACGGAGAGTTGTTGAGCCCCGGAGGACAGAGCTCAGCTTGGCGGGGAACAAAGGCACTGGCCAGCGCCATCTCCCTCGTCCATCCCCCAGCCAAAATCCCAAAGGGAACCAGTTCCCATCTTAGAACTTGCTTGCACCAGGCAAACACCCAACGCTGTGCTTCTGTGGATCCATCCCACAGATGGGTCTGCCTCCCTCCCGGTGCCGCAGGGCCCCTCCCACAGTGGACCACCTGAGGCAAAGTGAGCTGAGCCTGCCCCTCCCGCCCCTGTGCACCTTGCGGATCCACACCGGATAATACGCCAGATCCCATCAAAGCAGCACCACAAGCCTGGCAGTGTGCAAATAGCCCAGACAGGGGCCACACCACTCCACAGTGAGTCCTGCCCCTGGGAGAGGGGAAGATAAGGTACACACCAGTCTGACTTTGGCCTCAGCAGTGGGCTGGGGACAGACATCAGGTCTGACTGTGGCCCCACCCACCAACACTAGTTACTCCACACAGCACAGGGAAGTGCCCCGCAGTTCCATGCCACTCCAGGGACTATTCAAAATGACAAAACAGAAGAATTCTCCTCAAAAGAAACTCCAGGAAGTAGCGACAGCTAACGAACTGATCAAAAATGATTTAAGCAATATAACAGAAAATGAATTTAAAATAATAATCATAAAATTAATCGCTGGGCTTGAAAAAAGTATAAAGGACAGCAGAGAATCTATTGCTACAGAGATCAAGGGAGTAAGAAACAGTCAGGAGGAGCTTAAAAATGCTTTAAATGAGCTGCAAAATAAAATGGAGGCGACCACAGCTCGGATTGAAGAGGCAGAGGAGAGAATAGGTGAATTAGAAGATAAAATTATGGAAAAACAGGAAGCTGAGGAAAAGAGAGATAAAAAAAAAACAGGAGTATGAGGGGAGAATTAGAGTACTAAGTGATGTGATGAAATGCAATAATATACATATAATTGGGATTCCAGAGGAGGAAGAGAGAGAGAAAGGGGCTGAAGGTGTACTTGAAGACATAATAGCTGAGAACTTCCCTGATCTGGAGAAGAAAACAGGCATTGAAATCCAAGAGGCACAGAGAAGTCCCTTCAGACGTAACTTGAATCGATCTTCTGCACGACATATCAGAGTGAAACTGGAAAAATACAAGGATAAAGGGAAACTTCTGAAAGCAGCTAGGGATAAACATGCTCTAACATAAAGGGAGACCAATAAGACTAGTGATGGATCTATCTACTGAAACTTGGCAGGCCAGAAAGGAATGGCAAGAAATCTTCAATGTGATAAACAGAAAAAATATGCAGCCAAGAATCCTTTATCCAGCAAGTCTGTCATTTAGAATAGAAGGAGAGATAAAGTCTTACCAAACAAATAAAAACTGAAGGAATTCATCACCACTAAACCAGCCCCACAAGAGATCCTAAGGGGGATCCTGTGAGACAAAGTACCAGAGACATCACTACAAGCATAAAACACACAGACATCACAATGACTCTAAACCCACATCTTTCTATAATAACACTGAATGTAAATGGATTAATGCGCCAACCAAAAGACATAGGGTATCAGAATGGATAAAAAAACAAGACCCATCTATTTGCTGTCTACAAGAAACTCATTTTAGACCTGAGGACACCTTCAGATTGAAAGTGAGGGGATGGAGAACTATCTATCATCCTACTGGAACTCAAAAGAAAGCTGGAGTAGCCATACTTATATCAGACAAACTAGACTTTAAATTAAGGGCTGTAACAAGAGATGAAGAACGGCATTATATAATAATTACAGGGTCTATCCATCAGGAAGAGCTAACAATTATAAATGTCTATGCACTGAATATGGGAGCCCCCAAATATATAAAACAATTAATCACAAACATAAGCAAGCTTATTGATAAGAATGTGGTAATTACAGGGGACTTTAATACTCCACTTACAACAATGGATAGATCATCTAGACACACGGTCAATAAAGAAACAAGGGGCCCTGAATGATACACTGGATCAGATGGACTTGACAGATATATTTAGAACTCTGCATCCCAAAGCAACAGAATATACTTTCTTCTCAAGTGCACATGGAACATTCTCCAAGATAGATCACATACTGGGTCACAAAACAGCCCTTCATAAGAATACAAGAAGTGAGATCACACCATGCATACTTTCAGACCACAATGCTATGAAGCTTGAAATCAACCACAGGAAAAAGTCTGGAAAACCTCTAAAAGCATGGAGGTTAAAGAACACCCTACTAAAGAATGAATGGGTCAACCAGGCAATTAGAGAAGAAATTTAAAAATATATGGAAACAAATGAAAAAGAAAATAAAACAATCCAAACGCTTTGGGATGCAGTGAAGGCAGTCCTGAGAGGAAAATACATTGCTATCCAGGCCTATCTCAAGAAACAAGAAAAATCCCAAATACAAAATCTAACAGCACACCTAAAGGAAATAGGAGCAGAACAGCAAAGACACCCCAAACCCAGAAGAAGAAGAGAAATAATAAAGATCAGAGCAGAAATAAACAATACAGAATCTAAAAAAACTGTAGAACAGATCTATGAAACCAAGAGTTGGTTTTTTGAAAAAAATAAACAAAATTGATAAACCTCTAGGCAGGCTTCTCAAAAAGAAAAGGGAGATGACCCAAAAAGATAAAATCATGAATGAAAATGGAATTATTACAACCAATCCCTCAGAAATACAAGCAATTATCAGGAATACTATGAAAAATTATATGCCAACAAACTGGACAACCTGGAAGAAATGGACAAATTCCTAAACACCCACACACTTCCAAAACTCAAACAGGAAGAAATAGAAAGCTTGAACAGACCTATAACCAGTGAAGAAATTGAATCAGTTATCAAAAATCTCCCAACAAATAAGAGTCCAGGACCAGATGGCTTCCCAGGGGAACTCTACCAGACATTTAAAGCAGAGATAATACCTATCATTCTCAAGCTATTACAAAAAAAATAGAAAGGGAAGAAAAACTTCCAGACTCATTCTATGAAGCCAGCATTACTTTGATTCCTAAATCAGACAGAGACCCAGCAAAAAAAGAGAGAACTACAGGCCAATATCCATGATGAATATGGATGCAAAAATTCTCAATAAGATACTAGCAAATCAAATTCAATGGCATATAAAAAGAATTATTTACCATGATCAAGTGGGATTCATTCCTGGGCTGCAGGGCTGGTTCAACATTCGCAAATCAATCAATGTGATACATCACATTAATAAAAGAAAAGATAAGAACCATACAATCCTGTCAATCGATGCAGAAAAAGCATTTGACAAAATTCAGCATCCTTTCTTAATAAAAACCCTCAAGAAAGTTGGGATAGAAGGAACATACTTAAACATCATAAAAGCCGTTTATGAAAAGCCCACAGCTAATATCATCCTCAATGGGGAAAAACTGAGAGATTTTTTCCCTGAGATCAGGAACAGACAGGGATGTCCGCTCTCACTGCTGTTGTTTAACATAGTTTTGGAAGTTCTAGCATCAGCAATCAGACAACAAAAGGAAATCAAAGGCATCAAAATTGGCAAAGATGAAGTCAAGCTTTCACTTTTTGCAGATGACATGATATTATACATGGAAAATCTGATAGACTCCACCAAAAGTCTGCTAGAACTGATACATGAATTCAGCAAAGTCGCAGGATACAAAATCAATGTACAGCAATCAGTTGTATTCTTATACACTAATAATGAAGCAACAGAAAGACAAATAAAGAAACTGATCCCGTTCACAATTGTACCAAGAAACATAAAATACTTAGGGATAAATCTAACCAAAGATGTAAAAGATCTGTATGCTGAAAACTATAGAAAGCTTATGAAGGAAATTGAAGAAGATATAAAGAAATGGAAAGACATTCCGTGCTCATGGATTGGAAGAATAAATATTGTCAAAATGTCAATATTACCCAAAGCTATCTACACATTCAATGCAATCCCAATCAAAATTGCACCAGCATTCTTCTCGAAGCTAGAACAAGCAGTTCTAAAGTTTGTATGGAACCACAAAAGGCCCCAAATAGCCAAAGTAATTTTGAAGAAGAAGACCAAAGCAGGAGGCATCACAATCCGACTTTAGCCTCTACTGCAAAGCTGTAATCATCAAGACAGCATGAAATTGGCACAAAAGCAGACACATAGACCAATGGAATAGAATAGAAACTCCAGAACTAGACCCACAAAAGTATGGCCAACTAATAATCTTTGACAAAGCAGGAAAGAATATCCAATGGAAAAAAAGACAGTCTCTTTAACAAATGGTGTTGGGAGAACTGCACAGCAACATGCAGAAGAATGAAACTAGACCACTTTCTTACACCATTCACAAAAATAAACTCAAAATGGATAAAGGACCTGAATGTGAGACAGGAAACCATCAAAACCCTAGAGGAGAAAGCAGGAAAAGACCTCTCTGACTTCAGCCGCAGCAATTTCTTACTTGACACATCCCCAAAGGCAAGGGAACTAAAAGCAAAAATTAAATATTGGGACCTCATGAAGATAAAAAGCTTCTGCACAGCAAAGGAAACAATCAACAAAACTAAAAGGCAACCAATGGAATGGGAAAAGATATTTGCAAATCACATATCAGACAAAGGGCTAGTATCCAAAATCTATAAAGAACTCACCAAACTCCACACCCGAAAAACAAATAATCCAGTGAAGAAATGGGCAGAAAACATGAATAGACACTTCTCTAAAGAAGACATCCGGATGGCCAACAGGCACATGAAAAGATGCTCGACGTCACTCCTCATCAGGGAAATACAAATCAAAACCACACTGAGATATCACCTCACGACAGTCAGAGTGGCCAAAATGAACAAATCAGGAGACAAATCAGGCGAGGATGTGGAGAAACGGGAACCCTCTTGCACTGTTGGTGGGAATGCAAACTGTGCAGCCACTCTGGAAAACAGTGTGGAGGTTCCTCAAAAAATTAAAAATAGATCTACCCTATGACCCAGCAATAGCACTGCTAGGAATTTACCCAAGGGATACAGGAGTACTGATGCATAGGGGCACTTGTACCCCAATGTTTATAGCAGCACTTTCAACAATAGCCAAATTATGGAAAGAGCCTAAATGTCCATCAACTAACAAATGGATAAAGAAATTGTGGTTTATATACACAATGGAGTACTATGTGGCAATGAGAAAGAATGAAATATGGCCTTTTGTAGCAATGTGGATGGAACTGGAGAGTGTTATGCTAAGTGAAATAAGTCATACAGAGAAAGACAGATACCATATGTGTTCACTCTTATGTGGATCCTGAGGAACTTAACAGAAGTCCATGGGGGAGGGGAAGAAAAAAAATAGAGGTTAGAGAGGGAGAGAGCCAAAGCATAAGAGACTCTTAAAAACTGAGAACAAACTGAGGGTTGATGGGTGGTGGGAAGGAGAGGAGGGTGGGTGATGGGTATTGAGGAGGGCACATTTTGGGATGAGCACTGGGTGTTGTATGGAAACCAATTTGACAATAAATTTCATATTTAAAAAAAAATTTACAAAGAGATTTCACCACTGGTGAAAAGAGACTGGGAAAAAAGTGAAAGGGAATATACTATCGGGGACTATCTCATGCATTTGACAAGTATAAAGGAAAAAGTATAACAACTGTGATACTGAATGTGTGTTACTAAGTACTATTGATCCATTTAAAGTAAAAATGACAAGATGGGTTTAGTAATTAGCAATGTAAAGTTCAAGGGGTCCAAAGGGCCCCTTTGACTTAATTATAGAGATTCCCCCATCTCCTGCAGTTGGAGAACAGACACAACTAAATATTAGGCAAAGGATATTATTATAAGAGTAGCAGAACCTCAGAGATGGGTATATTTTCAGCTTCATAAGTCTCTTATGCCAAAGCCAGGGCTCTAATAGAAAAGGGCTACAATAGTGATATTGAGATAGATACACTTGAAGTGTTGAAAGTGTTGAAAGATAAAGCCTTGCCCCCTTATACAGAAGTCTCGAATGAGTCAGGTGACTTGTAACCCAATGCTTGTCCTCCTCAGGATTCCTTCACCTCTCCTCCTGGTTACTGGACTCATACTTGGGAGTCAAATCTCAGCATTACCTCGATCTGCAAAGGGGTAAGAGTGAATATAAGTATATGAGCTTCAGGATACGGCTAATATACTGTGAAGAACCAAACGATTCTATCTAGGAATGAATTCTGAGAGTACTAGGAGGAGAAGATATGTAACTGGATAAGGAAGAGCTTGTTAATATGGGACCACTGTTGTGACACAGGATTTAACACCCTGGCAAGAGCTCCAGGACAGGATTCTAACATGCTGCAGCAATGGCTTTTGGAAGCTTGGAAAAAGCAGAAGTACAGAGGCCAAAACTGCCATAGCTGCCCATGGAGGGAAAAAGAAAAAATCAGAAGGCTCAGAAAGTGGGCCTTTAAAAAGAAATCTACTATATAAGACAAAAACAAAAAGCATCTGCTAACTACATTTTTCAGGAGGATCTCAAGTGCATTCCACTCTATTTACAAAGGTGATAAGGAATGTAGAGGAGAGGGGTGCCAGCATCAATTAGAAGTCTGGGGTGCCTGGGCCAAGTAAGCAGTACTGACACCAGGAGCTATCATCACAAACTGGGCTCTCTCATAGCAATGGGTATGATAAGATGCTGGGAAAAGGGGCCAGGTGGCAGCACTTAGCTATCAGAAGCAAGGTGGGCATAATTACAATGGGCAAGACACGCAGAGTGGCAGCTGGAAGGCCTCACCTAGAGAGATGAATGGAGATGGTTAATAGAATATGGTGTCCTCAGGAGCATGATAAACAACCAAGAAGGTTATTTTTTAATATGAAGAATAAAAAGAAACCAAGAATAGCTGGGCAGAAAGCTGAGGCCAGCTGTCCACTAGAAAGCCATAATCCCCTGCACCATTTCTAGCCCTGAGCAGTCCTAAGACCCAGAGCCAATCAATTGAAAATATGGCTGCATCCCAAGGAGGAAAGACTACAACAACATGGCAAAAGTATGTCATAGTGACTTTCCCCAAAGGCCCTAGGACTTTTTATTTAGCCATACACTAGAGAAAGGAGAATAGCAGATCTTTTGAGAGTTGTTGGACACAGCGCTTGAGTTGATGCTACTACAGTTAGAATAGAGATGTGTGGGTATCAAGTCAGATGACGAAGAGAGTCCTGGCTTGTGAATCACTGGCAGAATCTTCATGTTGGCCCTTTGACTTGTAGATTCTTGTGTAGTTCTGAGTTTTTTACAGTTTTCAAGTGTATTATAGACTAAAAATAAAAGGAATGGGGAGTACCCAAAATGGAATACAACAGAAACAAATATCTGAAATGTATAGCATATCCACACTGAAGAAGACAAAGGAAGGGTTCAAGTAATTTTTGCATATAAAAATGGACAAGATGATATTTTGTGTCTCTTAATACAATGTGGCAAGAAGGACACATCTCTTCTCTGGTGTTCCTATCAAAAAAATAAATAAATAAAATAAATAAAAATAAACCTAATCACAAGAAAATATTCGATGACCCAATTGGTTTATATATTCAAAAACATCAAGATCATGAAAGATAAAGTAAGTATTGAACTTTTTAATGTCATCTGGATTAGATTCTGGACCAGGAAAAAAAACAAAATTGTTATTAAGGACACTACTGAGACATATGGTGAAATTTAAATAAGCCTCTGATAAAAGCACTCTGCCAATGTCAATTTCCTGATTTTGATAATTGTACTGTAATTACAATACATGTATTGAGCGAATTGAGTATTTAGAGGTAGGGGGCATTATGTCTGAGAGAAAGAAATT
This sequence comes from Panthera uncia, assembly GCF_023721935.1. NCBI lineage: Eukaryota > Metazoa > Chordata > Mammalia > Carnivora > Felidae > Panthera > Panthera uncia. The sequence goes on from NC_064814.1 coordinate 28,037,097, forward strand.
ATGGTAAAATATTTGGGTAATCCGGGTAAAGGGTATATGGGGATTTGTACTAATTTTTCAACTTTTCTGTAAGTCTGAAATTATTTCATAATAAAAACTTAAATGCATGCAAAAGTTCTAATTCTTTAAAGGAATACAGTTTTTAATTCAGAGTGGCATTTATACTTCCATGAGTATTTTGTTTTCAGTGCTGAACTGTACCTGATGGTGTCATAATTATACTGAAAAGTCTTTCAAATTCTCTCTCTATTGAAATGACTTAGCATCCCAAGGGGAAAAGAAAGTATAGAAAACAGGAAGAATAATTTCATTATATTTGCCCCTTTGCTTTAAGCATGTCTGATACAGGACACAGACCAATGAAACAAACCCTAGGTATTCCTGTGCTTTTCATGGGGTCTCTAGTACCCATTCTGATTTGATTCTATGTTTAGCTTTTGACTCTTGTATCCAAATTCCATACAGGCTTTATTTACTATTCCTTACATTTAGTGTTTTTGTTCCCATTCATTCACTCAACAAATACTTTCTGACCACACAGTAGGTGCCAAACACCTGGAATAGAGACTTAAAAGACTGACACACAGTTCTCAAACTTCCCTGTATGTGACTAATTTCTCTCCAAAACCACAGGTGTACCATCAGTTCTCTTGATGTGTTCTAATTTGAGTATCTTAAGGAGGATACTCTGCTTTAATTAACTCTTCAGAGCCCAACTCTATCCCCACTGATCGTATCTGGTAGAATCAGTCCAGTGATCTAAAAAGGAGAGGTAGGAATAAAATAAGGTTGGGTGATTATTTCAATGAGATATCCATCTCCCCACTAATCTGCCTGACATGCTACTTAACAAATTTAAGTAATCAGAGAAAATATTTGTGGTGTATGAATGCATGGCAACCCATGCTAGTAGAAAACAATTTCAAGCTAAAATCTACACAAGCTAGTGTATTTTAAAGTGAAGAGTCAAATAGGTGTAAAACACTAAGGAAATATAAAACAGCAAAAAATATTTATTTTCTACTTCATAATATTGGAAACTAATATTGGTCATGTCCCTAGGTTTCCTTTGGGCAATTAGGAGGAATTTAAGCGATTTAAGATTGAGGATGTGTGGTGAATGAAAAGAAATGGTTTTACTCAATTCAGTTATGACCTTCCCAAGATAGTTTTAACTTATCGCTCTGCCCAACAGAAGAATATTGATCCCCAAACACTAATGTTTTTCATATTGTATATATGTAGTTCAGAAACCCATCTTATTCCAAAATAGATTATTCCATCTTCCTTACACTGAAGAGTAATGCTGAAGAGTAACAAGGTCTTATAAATGAATTAAAAAAAAAACAACAACAAAAATTGAGTTTTAAATTATTTAATTGCCAGAGTTGAAAAATAGTTGGATTATTGATTAACCACCCAAGTTGTATAAAGCACAGTCATTTCTTTTCCCAAGAATCATAAATTAAAAGAGTTTCAGTTAATGCTAAAATAATGACAACAAACTTTGATATCATCAGCAGCACCTCGTCATTCTGTAGCATTGCAAGACCCAATAGGGTTCCTGTATTTTATGAAACAACATGTCTAGATCCTCTCTCCTGGCCATCCGACTCTGCAATTGTTACAGAAACAAATCAGTAAAAATATCTCTAACCCAACTGACAGCAAGTTATGTTCCCTAGATTCTTAAGTAAATTATATTTTTGGTTAATTCAGATGAAAAAAGAAACATAGGGCTAAATTCAAGAAAACTGGCATTTTTCTGGCATTTGGGGATTTTACCACTGCTGCCTTTGACAAATTCATAAAACCCTGCTTTTTAAGCAGGATTACGGATGCAAACAACTTGTATTCATTCCCCTGGTATTGAATTCAAATGGTTAGTATAGAAAGAAACTCTAACAACGAATTCACACATTATTCTCATAGGACCAAGGACTCATAAAGTCACCATGTCTAGGAGACTTAATTCAAACCTCTCAAACTCTTTTTCTTGAATCCTAATATTAGCTCTTGTCAAGCTTTATTTCTCCAGAGACTTAAATTATTGTGACCATGTCTCATTCTGACTTTCTGATTTTGCAAAATTCTTGATCTCTTAACCTTGGGTTACCTCAAGGTGCAGTCACTGGATTTCTTCTTTCTCTACATACATTCCCTTGGGACCTCATACAGTTTTGAAGCTTTAAATATCATCTGCATACCCATGCCCCTGAATTTATATCTCTATTGCATTCCTCTCCCCAAACTCTAGGCTCATTTATCCAATGCCCACTCGACATCTCCACTTGAATACTTCATGATTATCTCCAAGTGAACATAGCTGAGATCCTATTCATAAACTGTACGCTCAAACCTGCTGTAGCCTCATTCTTCCATATTTCATTTTAATAATAATTCAAGCCAAGACTCTTTCAGAATACAAATTTTAGGGTGATCTTGAATCTACTTTCTCCCACTTTTCATCCCATCTATTAAGATCACATGCATGATCTCACTTCAAAACATATATATTCAAGACAAACACTACAACCATAATTGTTGCAGACAATCCCATTTATGATAGCAGTAAAAAGAATAAAGTACTCTCTCAATGATAGATCTATACACTTAAAACAATAAAACACTGATGAAAGACACTGAAAACACAAATAAATGGAAAGATATCCTGTGTTTATAGATTGGAAAAAATGGTATTGTTAAAATGTCCACTCTACCCAAAGCCATCTAAGATTCCTTTAGATGGTATTGTTTACAGAAATAGAAAAAAAATTCTACAATTTATATGGAAGAGCAAATATAGAGAGTCCCATCTTACAGATAATAGGCTATCCAGAAGAAACCACCACAGGAACCAGTGCCTGGCAAGAAAAATCTGAATTGACAAATTGCTGGAGGCTCAGTGTGGACAAGTCTGAAAGTTAAAACCTCCATAGGGACCCAGTCGGGTGGGGGGGGGGCACAATATTGTAAACTTTACCTCTAGAAGTTTGACAAGGTACCACAGTAAATACCAGAGAAAACAATGCTTCCAAAGGGGAAAGGGGGAAATGTAGTCATTTTTAAATACATCAGAACATTCTGTTCTTTTTCTTAAAAAAATTTTTTTAATGTTTATTTCATTTTTGAGACAGAGAAAGACAGGGCATGAGCAGGGGAGGGGCAGAAAGAGGTGGAAACACAGAACCTGAAGCAGGCTCCAAGCTCTGAGCTGTCAGCACAGAGCGGACATGGGGCTCAAACTCACAAACCGTGAGATCACCACCTGAGCCGAAGTCGGACGCTTAACCGACTGAGCCACCCAGGCACCCCCCCCCTTTTTAAAGTTGATTTATTTATTTGAGACAGAAAGAGACACCGTGAGAGGTGGAGGGGCAGAGGGAGAGGGAGAGAGAGAGAATCCCAAGCAAGCTCCACACTTACAGTGCAGAGCCCAATGCTGGCCTCAAACTCACAAAAACATGAGATTGTGACCTGAGCTGAAAGCAAGAGCAGGATGCATAACTGGCCACCCAGACACCCTCACTCTTTCTTCTTAAATAAGAACTAACCTCAGGGGAAACTAATAAACCATACTATCATTGTAACTATGTTAACCTGTTGCACTTTAATCAGAGCCTAACTGAAATGGGGGAAGGAAAATATTCCACTCCAGGACTCTGGTCTTTCATGTGGGAAAAGGAAAATACTGAACTCCAGCCCATTGTAGCCATCCTGACTCACCTATGGATGGGGCAAGAAAAAAACTAAGAAACACTTGTGAAGTTCACAGTCCAGAAGCCATATACTCATTAAAGACTGGGACCTAATCAGAGGACTATAGATCACTTCCTCTCCGTATTTCTCACTGCATTACTCAAGGCCTAGTATAGCAGTTCCTTTTGGCCAGTGCATCACATATGACTATTGTAAGGTTAGAAAACACTTCTCTTCTTTCCTTCTAGGTTCTTTGGCTGCTTTAATGATTAAATTGACAGAAGAGAAATTAACAGGAGGAAAAACTAATTTAATTTCATATGTACAAGAACCCCAAAATATGAGTCTGAAAGAACTGACCAAAGCAGGCAGACTTCATGCCTTTTAGACTAGGAAATAATTATTTGTGAATATCTAACAAAATAAAGAGGTTTGGGCTTGGGGTAGCAAATTAATGAAAAGTAAATTCTGTTTATCCAGCCTTCTCAGCCTTGAATTTCCCCTCTCTGTGGTTCTAAGAATGCCTTCTACCCTCCTGGTATGGGAGAATATGTTCACATGGGAGATTTATTTCCCATTTTCAGGGGGACAAAGAAGCGTCAGAGTGTCCTTCTTGCACCAGCTGTTTCTTAGGCCAGTTTAATTCAAATGAATCAATATGTGCAACTGAGTATGTTTTGTTGTAGCATATTTTTCTCCCCCTCACTATCAACAGAAAAATCACAAGGCATACCAAAAGGCAAGAAACACAATTTCAAGAGACAGAGCAAGCACCAGAACAGGATATGACAGAAAACTGAATTACCCAACTGGAAATTTAAAACAGCTATGATTAATATATTAAGGACTCCAATGGAAAAAGTACAGCACACAGGAATGGATGGGCAACATAAGCAGAGAGATGGAAATCTAAAGAAAGAATGAAAAAGAAATGTTGGAGGTAAAAAATTCTGTAACAAAAATGAAAACTAAAGAGCCTGATAGGCTCTTTAGTAAACCAAGCATGGCTGAGAAAAGAATCTCTGAGCTAGAGGATATAGCAATAGAATCCTCAAACACCCAAAAGCAAAGAGAACAAAGACAGAAGAAGGGAGAGAAGGAAGAAAGAGGAGAGGGGAAGAAGAGGAAGAAGAAGAAGAAGAGGGGAAAGAGGGGAAAAAGAGGAAGAGGAAGAGGAAGAGGAAGAAGGAGGAGGAAGAGGAGAAGAGGAAGAGGAAAAAGAAGGAGGAAGAGGAAGCTTGGAGAAGAGGTCTACAGACTATAGAACAATGAAAAGGGTAGTTTTCTACTCAAACTCCTTTGACAGTGTTGCCTAGGAAATCCTATATAACCTGACCCCATTACTGATCTGAATTTATCTCCCTCCCTCCACTCCATCTAGCCACTCTGATTCCCTGCTGCTCCTGGAGCACTTCCTGTCTAAGCACACTTCCTGTTCTCCTTGCCTAGGTGCTCTCCCCACAACAATTAGCATGGCTCATGCTCATACTCTTTTTTAAATCTTTTCTCAAACTTCACTTTCTTTGAGATGCCTAATCTGACTACACTATTTTAAAGTGCACCTTCTCTCTTTCCCATTTCTAACTATACATACTGTTTTATTTTTATCCATAGCATTACTTCATAAGTTAGTAATTAATTAGCATGTGTATTTCTTTTTGTCTTCCCATTAGAATATAAACTACTTTCATCTGTTTTATGCACTACTATGTATGTAGCACTTAGAAAAGTGCTTGACAAATAACAATAAATATTTGCTGCAGGAATAAATGTAAATATTTTTTTATGTGAAACATCTTTCTCATCCCTGTATCAGCCTCCTGGCAGTTTATCCTCTTAACATACCTCTCATTCAAAAATGGGGATATGCAGCCAGTTTTACTCAGTTTGGGTCAGTAGAGAAGAGTTAAATTGCCACCCAGAAAAGAAAACATCTGTGCCTTGAAAATATCAGTATCCTCACTGCATGAGGTATTTCCCTTACTTGGGTCCTCCCCAAGCTCCAGCCATTCGTCATCAGTTTATTTCCTACTACAGTCACTGCCTTTCCTTCCATCTTCTCAGCTCTCTTCTCTTGCTGCTCTCCCAACTCCCATATTTCTGTTAACTTACGTAGTATTTTACTACCTCTTTAGGTACTGTGTTTCTCTAGATCATGCCTTCGGTGCCACTGTGTCCACAATTACAGAGGCTGGTCCAGAGATGTTCATAATCAAAGGTAGTTCTCTCCCTAGGAAGAATTCGGTTGCAAGCAGTTTAAAATAAGACCTGTTTTGCTACACAAGTTGATACCAGCAGTACAAGGAATTCTGGGAATGCTTTTTATTTCAGGTTTCTCTGGAGCACCAAAGTGTAGATATGGGCGGAAGAGATTTATCTTCCCAATGAATCAGGTTGTCAGAATTACTTAAAAAAAATAAAAATCTCAATACAAGATGATGTCCCTCAAGTGTAGCCCGTACCACACTGACCTTGAGAAGGGTTTATGGTATATGACTAGGATTTACCAGCTTGGTAAAGAAAAGTATTTGCTTTTATTTTTTTTTTAAGTTTACTTATTTATTTTTGAAAGACAGACAGGGAGAAAGAGAAAGACAGCATGAGTAGGGGAGGGACAGAGAGGGAAAGAGAGAATCCCAAGCAGGCTCCACATGGTCAGTGCAGAGCCCAAAGAACTTACGAACTGTGAGATGATGACCCGAGCAGAAACCAAGCGTCAGATGATTAACTGACTGAGCCACCCAGGTGCCCAGGAAGGTATTTGCTTTTAAAAGAAAATACCAATTAATACAGATAATGGTATTTTTTATTAAAAAAATATATATGTTTTATTTTTGAGAGAGAGAGAGAGGAGAGAGCTAGTGGGAGAGGGGCAGAGGGAGAGGGAAACACAGAATCCAAAGCAAGTTCCAGGTTCTGAGCTGTCAGCACAGAGCCTGACACAGGGCTTGAACTCACAAACTGTGAGATCATGATCTGAGCCAAAGTCGAATGTTTAAATGACTCAGCTATCCAGGTGCCCCAATTATATTTTTTATTTTAAATTTAAATTAATCTTTTCTAATGAATTATTATTTAAAATTAAGTAAGTAACTTTTAGGACTGGCTTATTTTTCTCGAGTTGTTAGACATTGTTTCCTTTGACAACTGGATATGGCCTTTCTTCCAGTTTTACCCGAGCCACAGCGCAGTCCACAAATTGAGGCATAGAGGCTTTTCTAAAAGATTTAACAGACACTTGAGATTACAAATCATTTATTATGAAACTTTTCACAGCATGCATTATCTTATTTGAAACATGATGTGGAATTGTTCTATTCAGGAAGATCAAATCTGTGGACACGTACCAAAAGAATAATGCTTAAGAAAGAAAGAAAAAAAAAACATAGCTTTTAAATTTGTATCCATAAATGGTAACAATAACACATAGCCCCAGGGACCTCAGATTTAAATTAAGAATATTGCTTTCATTGCACTATGAACTATATATTTTTTTTGTTCAAGCTGAGACATTCAGCAACTAACAATGTTACTGTTAAGCATACATTAAAAGGAAACTAGGGTATTTCTTTGTGTAGAAACACCAAAATGGGGAACATACTGTAATCATATTGCATTTCTTAATGGTACCATAGAGAAATGGACAAAGAACAAAAATAAATGTAGATAAAACCGTTAGATATACCATAGAGCTATCTCGCACAAAAGGAATTTAATATAGAGACATCTTTGTAACAATCAACATTGCCTCAGGAAGATAACACCAAAAAAACCCTGTTTTGTCTGCAGTAGAGGGAAGGAATCCTACAGAATTTAATAAATGCATTTCAAATTTCTTCACAAGCAAGGCAAAGTAGAAGTTAAGTTAAATTAATAAATGATGGGATGGTTAGCTAGAGAATTCTGTTCAAATGATGAGGTTGGCTATGTTGTGAATAGGCCAGACATGTGTTAGAAAACATAGCTTTTAAATATAGGCCTCTCTATAAAATTTTTTCAACTCATTCATGATGCAGTTGACCTTAAGAGATCACTATGCCCACTATCTTGTATTTATAAAGTGAATCTTGTACATTTTCTTAACCTTATTTACATTTGTGATTTTTAAAATACTTCAGAAAAGATGCTATCATGGTCTACCACGGTTATAAATGACCTGAATACAGAATCACATTGCACTTCTTTCCAGACAGGTTTCCTTTGAAACACAACCTAATTTTTCCTGGGTTCTGTGTCATTCTGTCATGCGTAAATATCTAATACGGCATGACAGACTCTGTTAATGGATCCTTTTGGCCTGCCATAACAAGAATAGCCATATGCCTCCCCATTCCAAGAGATGTGTTTTTATAATTGGAAGGAGCATATATAGGTACTGGAATCAGACAAATCAGTGTGAACCCTACGGTACCTCTCTTAAGTTAGTCTATTAACCTCAATGATACCCCCTTCCCACCCCACCATTCCCTCTACTGTAAAATGGACAAAATGCCACCTACCACTCCTGCCTACTCTGAGGATTAACTGATGATACACAAAGGGCATATTGAAAGCATTCAGTAAATCTTTTTTCCTGTTTCTGGTCTTGTCCTGAGAAATATATAACATGAAATTAAGTATCATCCAGCCACAGTTGAAATAAATTCTCTGGTAGTAAACTTCATATGCTTGGTTTTATTTTCTACCTGAGAACTCCCCAAATTAAAAACAAACAAAAAAAATGATTGACTTTTGAAAAAGAAACCAACCATCTTTAAAATGTTTACCATCCAGAATGAAAAACATCACAGTTTATTTCTCCAGTATGTGACAGATGAGGGTGTTCCTGCTTCTGTGATGGTCAAACTTGGTAGCCACATCAAGCAATATAGGAATGTGCTCTTAAATTTGAAACAGGGCTGCCTATCCTGAGGAGCTCAGAGATACTTAGGAGGACAATAGTTTAAGATACCTTCTTTCCTCAGTATTGGCCAAAATCAGAAAGAAAATGTTCATGAAAAATGAAATATACTGTGTCTTTATTATCTTAAAAATCACATATCTGATTAAGATATTCAATCTGAATAAAGCAATCGGTCTCTGTGGATAAATGGGTAGTAGGTCCAAGCTTGCTATGGCATGATTATTACAAAAGGGGAGTATTCCATAGAAATCCTATTTATAGAAGAGGAAAGTGATATGGATGATGATCCTCCATACTTTTATAAATCCTCCTGTCCAAATGAATGGGACCAAATGAATGGGAAAGATCAGTGTATGCCTCACTCAGATGGGAGAAGTTTTATTGTCTTTGATAACATACATGAGTTCAATATAAGTTCAAATAAGTACTTCTTCAATACCTACTATGAATCAGCATTATTCTAGGCACTTAGAATGTAGAGCTAATTGGCTATGGTCCTTGACCTTGAGGAGCTCATAGTCCAGTTGAAGAAAGGCTTAAGGCAGAAATGTCAAATTGTTGTTTCAATTACAGCCACATGATGCACATGTAGAAGGCTACTTCTACATCAAAAAAAAAAAAAAGCTTAGTAATTTTTTGCTATTATTATACTAAAAGTGAATTTAAGTGAAAAAGCAACTGAAAAACACAAATACAAATACATTTCTATAGGAATATTATATTTTGTATTCCTCTATCCATAAGTATATCAATACTTATGTATATCCATATCTCTTTCATACTCCATAAGTATATCAATACCTATTTCAAAAGATAATTACTATGTTTTAATAAAACAACCACAATAACATTGTCACATATAAAAATATTAACACATCTCTTCATATCACTCAGCGGCTACTCAGTGTTCAAATTGCCAACTGTCCCATAAATGTCTTTTTGTTGTTGTTTAAAATCAGGATCCAAATGAGGTCTGTTCATTTTAATTACAATAGTTAATATAAATATTAAGTCTCCTTAGTCTACAGATGTCCCCCCTTTCCTTCTTATCTCTCTCTTTACCTTGGTCATTTACTTGTTGAAAGAGAAGGTTGTTTGTCCTATATAGTTTTTCACACTCTGGGTCTTGCTTAATACATCCCTATGGCTCTGTGGTGTTATTCAGCAGAAATCTCCACATTCCCTGTAACTGGATCTAGAGATTAATCAGACTCAAGTTTTATTTATTGATTTTTTTTTTCTTTTTAGCAAAGATTCTTCACAGATAGTGCTGTGTCCCTTCATCAGAAGGTGTATATATCTGATTGTTTCTCTTTTTATGACATCAGTAGGCATTGCTAATGGGTGCCTAGATCCATTCATTCATTAGGGCTATGAAATGGTAATATTCTAATTATGTCATTCCTTCTTCCTTTATTATCTAGAATACATCTATAAAAAGAAAACTCCCATCTACTATTTGGTTTCTCAGGGGAAGAGTATGTATAAAGAGTGAAGAAAATTGCTTGTCACACTTTCACTCCATTTGGCAATTTTAAAATAAGTGGAATTATTACTAACCAATTTTACTTCCTTTTTAAATATCATTATTATCTCATGGGTTTTAATATATTTGATGTACTTTATCCTTTAGAGTTACTACACTTATTGGTGGTCAATTTGTCCCATTATTAGCCTTTGGAAGCTCTCTTAAATTCTTTTAATATGATCATAACAATCCATGATAGTCTCTTTGCAGTCTGATCATGACAAAATAATCCAGGCCCATCTTGTACATTCCATGTGCAGATGCCCAACCACCCCTGGCTCCTTTGAATGAGAAATGGTATTTAGAAACCACAGTAGGTAAACTAAGGTTGCTCATTTCTACTGAGTCAATAATTGGTTCTAAACCTTTTCACTGTAAAGAAATGTTTTCCACAAGCATCAAATATACCAGGAATATATATCCATAATGATACTTCTAAATCAGATTCAGAACTTAACTTCTTTTACTAAACATGCATTTCCCCTTTCTGTTAAGAAATTCAAATTTCCAATATTCCTGAGAGTCAAGGAATCCAGACCCGTTTTACTTTTGTAAAGAACTTTTCACAATGCTTTAGTTTCTTAATGTAACTTTAGTGGAACAGAATTTGCATGGCTCTAAATTCTACTATAATTAATAAAAATAACAATGAATATTTACTGAGCATTTGCTGTAGAATATTGTTTAAATCTTGCAACAACCCCATACAACGGCATTATTATTCTCAGTTTATAGGTGAAAAATTTAAAGCTCATCTAAAGTTCAGAGATGTTGAGTAATTTACACAAGGTGACACAGTTATTAATGGGGATCCCAATCACTGATTGGTCTCACACTAACAACCCACAGTTAACCAATTATTAATGATTATGCTATCGTGCCTGTTTAATTAATAACATTCCCCTTCTGTTATAATTATCAGTGGAGCCAAGCCTATTAGCCGGAACCCTGGTAGCAGTTAGAGAAAGTAAGTGGTACATAAATAATTAAGGCCTTATGGCCTATTATTTCACATGTGCTTTTTAATTATATATGCATGTGTGTGTAACAGGCAGGGAATACCTTGGGAAAGTCAATAAAATTTAGCTTGGGATCACATGAGTTGTTTGACTGTAAATGCTTGGGGCAATATTAGAAACACCCCTGGTGATCTGAAATGCTCCGGAGAGGAAACTTTTTAATGCTATCCCAGGCAGTGGTTTTAAAGCCAATTAGCAGGTTTATAAGCCCTATCTTTATATCTTTTGTTAAAAGTACAGCTACATTTTGTATTGCCAGGCACTGCTCAAATATTGGAATGCAGCAGTTTTATTTGGCTTTAAACTTTTGGGGGTGACACGGTGATATTCATTTTCAATTTGATTTTGAGATGTGTGCCGGAGGAAATGAGAAATGTTTAAAGTATTCTACTTGGATTATAAGAATAAGCATTTAAGTTGCATAAATGTTATTTGTTCCCCTGCCATGCGATGCAAAAATGGGCACCCAGAACAGAGGCTATGATTCTTCCCCTTTCGTTAGCTTCAGGAGAGATGGCACAATGCCCCAAATTGATCAGAAAGGGTTTGTTACAGCCACATCTCCGCAAGTGAAATTTTCAGCTCTTAAGACAATGAGAGGTCTGGCCATAGGTCCTTTTACAGACAGCCCCCAGAGGTGGGACCACATGAGGACTTTCCTGTCACCAGAGGGACAAGTTCCCAGTGGTGGACTGCTTACAGCACCTGCCTCCAGCATCCATTCTGATCAAATTACCTGCACCAGTTTAGGAGATCTTAGCAATCATAGAGGTGGTGTGAGTACAACTACTGGATACAGTTCTATGCCATCAGTAACACTATTTTATGTGAGTTTAAAGAAAAAAAGGGGGGCAACAAGAAATAGAACTTCCCGGCACAGATTTCAGCAAGTATGCACTAACAATAACGCGTTTATGTGTATTTTCATTATGAGAACAAAACAAAGAGGTCTACTGCTATGCCCATATGCTATTCTGTAGTAGAGTTCCACTAAGGAGGTAAAATACACCACCAGGTCCATTTTGTTATATTGTCACTTAAAAGAAAAGCAACAAATATGTGTTTGTATGTATTGGGGATGAGGAGGAAAGGATCAGTTAAAAAGGGAGCATTCAAATGCTAATATTATCCAAACTTTGTTGCTTAGATTTCCTACCATTTCCTACTATACTTACTCCTTATTAACAACCTAATAAGACAGTTAATACAATTCCCCATTTTATAGATAATAATAGCAATATTAATAGGTGCTATAAATGTGCTATGCTTTTTGCACGCAGTACCTCATTTAAGCCTTACAACAATTCTTGTAAGGATGGAATTATAATGCCCAATTTAACAGATGAAAAATTGAGGTTCAGAAAGTACATTCATTACATTACTTGGTCAAAGAGACACAACTAGTTAGGGCTGGAGTTGGGAGTTGGATAATCTATCTTAATTCTTAGAAACCCATGCACTGGGTGCCTGGGTGGCTCAGTGTTAAGCTCAGGTCATGATCTCACCATTCGTGGGTTCGAACCCCACATCTGGCTCTGTGCTGACAGAGCAGAGCCCACTTCGTATCCTCTGTCTCCATCTCTCTCTGTCCCTCCTCTGCTTGTTCTCTCTCTCTCTCTCTCTCTCAAAAAAATAAAATTAAAATAAACATTTTAAAACTTTTTAAAAACTAAGAAAGAAAAAGAAAGAAAGAAAGAAAGAAACAAACAAACAAACAAACAAACAAACCAACCCAGGCACTGCCTGGCCTCCAAGCAAATTGAGAATACTGAGGCTCAGAGAGAGTAAGTCAGTTCCTGATAGTTTTGAATATAAAACCAGCCCTTTTTTCCACTATAGCATGAAATTCCTAGAATTTCAGAATAATCATATGAAATAACTTCATTTATAGTACCAAATACATGGTTTATATTCACAGCCCACTCTATAACCCATATAACTGATTAATATAGCACCAAGCACTGATATAAAGCTAAAGAAAGGCAAAATAATTACAGATCCAAATTTGATGGAATCAAGCAAGTGATACTTTCAGGAGAAAGGGAATTTTGAGTTGAAAAGGAAGAGGGAAGTAAACATGAGGAAAGCTACTCCAGGTAACTTCCCTCATGTAACTTCCCTCATGTAATTTGAGAGGATTAGAGAAGCTGTCCTAAAAGGGAAATGGATGGGGCTATTTTAGGTTTTATGGTAATGTTTCTGCATAGACTATTCAATGGGTCTCGAAGAAACAGAAAACTGTCTTACAGAAGTTTGGCATTCATTGGCATTAGTAAGTCCCCCATATGTCGTTTTATTTTATTTAACTCAAAGCTTCCTTAAGTGGCAGGAGAATTCTTTAAGATAAAAAGTCTCAGGGTCATCTAACACATGTGCTCTTCTAGGAAGAGGTGTGGTTGGGCTATTCTTGTTGCCTTTGAGAAAAATAAGACCTGTACAAAGTTAAATCGAAGTGAATTTACTCTGAGCGAGATTTTAAATTTCACCTGGAAATAGAAACGTTAAATTTCATAAAGTGTTTTCTGCATAGATGACATTTCAATTAGGAACTGGGGAACAGGAGTCTGCAGGCAGAGTGTGCACAGATACAGGAAACTACTTGGAGCTGTGTGTACTGGATATACCTCCACTTGCTTACATCCCTTCATTCTATACATTCTTACATTCTGGTTAACTTCAGTGTCAACCACACTTTCTCCCACATCTGATCCATCTCTCACTAACAACTCTATTCTTTTGTCTTGTATCTCCTTAGATTTACTCAGATTGCTAATTCTTAGGATTTACCCTTCTGGTCTTTTCATCCTGGGCTGCAATTTCCTATAGAGCTTCTTCAGGGACATGAGACTTCCAGTTTTGCCATTCTCCCCAGCTTGATTCTTTATATTTTCCTGTTTTTACTGCACCACTTATATTGAGAGATTATCAGGTACTCTACCCAGAAAGGTGGAAGCAAGGATCTGTGTCTCTATTGGGTGATAATACAGCATATGCAGAGCTGGGCTTGGGACAGAAGATTCTATGCTAATAAGGAGAAGGCAATAGAGAAAATAAGTTTTTGGCAGAAATTGAGATAATTGATTCAAAAGGACCATCCCAATGACCTAAGAAGGGTGGGTAATCTAGATATAAAGCCATGTGATGAAAATCAGACCAGCTGATTAAAGCAACAATATTGATTCCACTGACCATGTGCCAAATACTATTGAAGGAATGTTGCAAATCAGTTTTAGAATCCTTCCTACCAAACCTCTGCACCTTGAGTAATATCTGGCACCTCGTAGACACTCTAAACTAGATCCTGTGCTCCTTTGCCTAAAATCTCATAATGTCTTCCCACTGACACATGGTCTAGTTTATGGCAAAATGATTCAAAATAAAGAATTCAGGTTCTATTTTAGAACCTGAAAAAAAATTCTTACCTAAAGAAAGTAACTTTCTTTTTAGTGATGACTTGGTGTTGTGGCTCTTTAAGAGGATGCTCACTGTTGTGGTTTAAGTACAGAAGATGCAGCATAAAACTTCTGGCAGGCTGAATGCCACTGAACATTTTTATGTAGAAGCATTTTGTAAATAAAGTGCTATACAAGTGAAAGATATTAACATGCAGAACCAGCCAACTTTCTTGTGTCTTCTGATTTTTCTTATCTTTCCCTATTGAAAGCGTTTATTGTTCACTCTGTAATGAAAATCTGTCACAGTGTGACAAGCTCTATAGGGCAGCTTAGAAAACCATTAGGATGCTGATGGTCATAGTGCAAACTTTCATTCTAGCTTGTGTGTCATTCTCTGGATCTCTGTTATGAATAGAATTGGAAAATTCAGGGCCACATTTGTTTGTTTGTTTTCCAAATGCTAACAGGGTATTCTTTCCAAGGACCTTGTCAAATTATTCTCTCAAGCTCCAGATTGAATTCTCAATATTGAATTCATGGAGTTAAGTTTTCCTTCTGTTTCTGTTTAGGAGATTTAGCCTTGTTGACCTTTCCATTAAGTGGCAACTCCAGGGTCAGAAGCTGGAGAATGAGCCTCCTCAGCAAGACTAAATAATAAGCAGAGGGAAAGTAAGACTTTTTCAACCTTGACAAAAGTAAAAGGGCAATTATCTCATGAAGTTAATCGGTATATATAGTCAATGTAAATTATTCTAAACACATTATCATCACCATCTTTACAATAGGGACTTTTGCAGGAAATAGTTACACCAGTTTATTTTATTTAGTAGACATAAACCCCAGTCTTAACATTAAACATCCAAATGTTTTAAAATCTCGATATTTAACATTGTGTGAGAAGTGACTCTGGGTTGGACAGATGTTCCATAAGACTTCCAGGAGATGAGTAACTTACGTGAATCTTCAGCTAATGGTTTTCAGAATATTTACCTCCCTCTCTCCACATTGTTTATAATCTATGATTAATTGGCAATTTTATTTTATGTTTATCTTCAGCTTTGCCAAATTCACTTAGAGATAAGCATGGAAAGTTTATAAACAAATAATGCAATAATTCTTAGACTTTGCATAAATTTCTTGTGCATAAACTGAAAAGCAGATGTAGGGGAAAAACACTCCTTAAAATATAATCCATAATAAATTCTAACACACAGAAGTATTTCTTAGGAATTTTTATTAGAAAGTCCTGTATATATTTGCCACGTTTGAGTCTACCCTTCCACGTATCATTTTTATATGTAGGTTAATTATAGTGTATACTCCATTCTTCATGAATGAATCTTATTCATAACCACAAAGAAAGAAGGACTTATTAGGATGGTTAATGCCTAAATAACCCAAGAAAATAGGCTTAGCACAGTGGATATTTCTAGCAAAAAGAAAACACTTTTTAATTGCTCATTGTGCGTTAAGATTACAATGTGGTCTTCTCTACAGTCACTGGGCTTTAATTTATTTGTTTGGAGGTGAGGGCTTACATTCACTATTAAATGGTTTTGTTCATATGCATTTTCTTTCTTTGTCAACACAACTTCCCATAAATAGTTTAAAACTCTTGTTTATGAGAACGTTTTCCAAAGTCCACAGGAAATTTTTAATTTGAAAAAATATTTATTTAGATAATTCATTCTTGATTAATCTTACCGTCAATGTATTGCCTGGTCAATGAATCATTGTTAATCCCCTAACATTATTCTTTATTTCTATGTTCTTAGTGCCTCTTCCCTGATTTCACAACCACTTATCAAAACAAACAGGCTTCCTATTTCAGTGTACTCAACATCCTTCATAATTGTCTTGTGATGTTTAAAGTTGTAGATAATTCACATATGAAATATGCTTGTCTTTAATGTGTCCCATTTTCTCAAATCCTCTGTCTCCAATGAAACCTGAAATCTAATTTAAAACAAAGTTCGAAATAAGATCTGTGTAGCATCCATGCCAGGATTTTCACTTTGAAGATTTATGACATACTGCAACCTAGCTTTTTTAATAGGAGCGGAGAGTAAACATCAGAAAGGGTATTCTAGCTCCAAGTACGTTGAGAACTCATAAAAAATCACCTGTCTGCTTTAAATGAGTCCATGCATTCCTGTCTAGACAAATCACTTCTCAGAATGATGAAGGAATTTAAAGGTATAATTTCATGGCCACTATCATTATTCTTGGAGAAATGATGGAAATGTGAATTATGTCATGACCAAAGACAGATACAAATGTCTACTTCCAAAATGGCAGATTCTGGAAACTTACATTATGTCTTTAATAAATTCAAGCACTGATTATTAAAGCAATGGACAATGACCATGTAGAATAAAAAGTGAGGATTATTGAGAGTCAACATGAGTTCCCTGGGAGGAAATGAATCCAAAGTAACATAACATCCTTTCTTTGATAAGTTTTTAATGCTACTGATCAGCAAAACACTTAGACAACATGTTGCATTAATTTCAGCAAAGAAAAGTATCATATGATACCCTGGGAAATAAGGCAATAAATATTAACTGAGTAATAGTACTCTTAAAAGGATTGCTTAAGTATTGATTAATAGAATCATCCTGAATAAAGCTTCTAAAGTACTGTAGTTATCTGCCTTTATTTAGTACCACTTAATCACTGATTTGTAAAAGAAGAATTCAAAATGGAGTCAGCAAGCCTACCTAAGAGAATCTCTTTTTAATATAGGAGAGGGAGCCTATCAGGGAGGTCGTATGCAGGTACTCATTGAAGGAACCATGCACTTTCTGTCAGCTGCAAGCCCTCATCTTGGACTTAGCTCCCTCCTCACCATGACACCTGAGTCATATATATTCTTCACTCCTAAAGGAGCCAAGGCCATTTTGACAAGCTTCAACCCTTCATTTGCTTATTATCTCTACCAATCCCAGTTAACCTAATTTCAATCCCTGTTTTTGCATAGAGGACCTAAATGAGACCTGCACTAATGACCTCTCACCTTTATAACTCTGCCCCTTCTTTGTCTTCCTCAAAACGTGAATAGGCTTTCTACTTGAATCTGTATCTCCTGAATTGCAATTCTAATTGCCCAGATAAATGCCTATTTGCTTAAATTTTCAGAGAATTCTTTTTTTGGCTGACAGATTGGATGAGAAAAATGATTTTTAAATCAGATGTTAACTCTTAATATATTAGATATCAAAAGCTGGAAAGATGTGTTAGAATGATATTCTAGAATAGCTAACGTCCCTTCAACCAAAATCAACAAGGTAACTATTAAAATACATAATCTGAGAAACTTTATGTAATGGGTTATGAAAAATCTGGTTTCATGTCAGGTCCTATGGGAGAAAAAATATCTAGAGGATTTATTTATTTACAATTTTTATTTATCCATTAGTTCACTCAATTAATAAATATAAAAAATGTGCTATGCACAAGGTCCTATTCTGTGTACTAGAAATAGAGTAGTGAATCAGGCAAATAAGAACCATTCTCTTCTAGAGCTTGTGTTCTGGTAGGTTGCAGCAGCAGATTAACAACTAAATAAATAAGATAATTTCAAGTGGAAATAAGATTCAAAACATTAATTGTTGAATCACTATATTCTGTACTTGAAAGTAATATAACACTATATATTAATTATACTGAATTAAAGATTAAAAATATAAAAATTTTATTTTATTTAAAATTTTTTTTAATGTTTATTTATTTTTGAGAGAGACAGAGACAGAATGCCAGTGGGTTAGGGGCAGAGAGAG
Organism: Panthera uncia; assembly: GCF_023721935.1. NCBI lineage: Eukaryota > Metazoa > Chordata > Mammalia > Carnivora > Felidae > Panthera > Panthera uncia. Next base: position 28,055,420 of record NC_064814.1, read on the forward strand.
AGGGAGACACAGAATCTGAAGCAGGCTCCAGGCTCTGAGCTGTCAGCACAGAACCTGACACGGGGCTCAAACTCACCAGCTGTGAGATCATGACCTGAGCCGAAGTCAGATGCTCAACCGACTGAGCCACCCAGGCGCCCCTAAAAATTTTAAAATAAAAACATATTAATTAAAAAGACTAAGTTGGGGACTAATTCAGGCAGCAGATGGCCAGTGAGAAGATGGTATTTAAAATCAGAATTGAAAAGAAGAAGGATCCAGGTATAGGAAAACCAAGAGCTGAAGTTTTAAGACAGAGAAAACGTCAGGATGTGAAGACCTTAAGGGGGGAGAATGAATTTGCTCAAGTCAAGGAAAGGAAAGGCCAGTATATGTGGCAAGTGAGAGAACAGAGATTGCAATGGTTGTCTGGAGTCAGATTATTTAAGGATTTTACAAGTCATAAAAAATAAATTTGATTTTATCCCATCCCAAGTGCAATGGTAAGTTTTTGAAGCATTTGAGTAGGAAAGTAATATATATGATTAGATATGATCTATTTTGCATTTTTAACAGAAAAAGGACTGCAAGGGGTCAAGAGTAGACACAAAGAAATTAAGAATAATCCTGGTGAAAGGTCATTTGGCTTAGACTAAGATGGTGTCATTGGAAATGACAAGATGTGAGTGGATTTAGAATATAATCCGGGGTGAGCCAAACACAGTGAATGAGAAATTAAACATAAGGATGAAGAGAAAAGTCAAGAGTTTTACTTGTTCATAGGGATAAAAGAATGGAGTAAAGTGTGGTAGAATTTACTAAAACTGGGGACACCCAGCAAAAGGTTATGTAAAATTCAAAAGACTATTTGGGTATCAAGTATAGTTTTTAAATATATTGTTCAATATTAATGTACTCAATACCAATTTAGATCACTAGAGAGCTCAGAACTACAGATATTGTAGATGTCAGTAAATAGATGATACTCAATGCCATTGGGGGGCTAGAGATTGGAGAATGGTCAATGAGTCAATCATGCCTGTGTGATAAAGTCTACATAGAAACCAAAAGGAGACTGGGTTTGGAGAACTTCTGGGCTGGTAAACACAAGAACATACTAGAAGAGTGGTGGGCCTAGACAGAGCATGGGAACCCTGCCCTTTTCCCATGCCTTGCAGTATGCATCTCTTCCATCTGGCTGTTCCTGATATCTGTCCTGTTATAATAAATCAATAATCCAGTAAGTAAAATGTTTCTGTGAGCTTTGTGAGCCACTCTAGCAAATTAATCAGACTTAAGGAAGAGGTCATGGGAACCTCTTATTTACAGCTAGCTGGTCTTATTTACATGCCACAGGTAACCTGGGGCATGAAATGAGGTCGGAGGCAGTCTTGTAGGACTGATGTTTAACCTTTGGGGTCTGATACTGTCTCCTAGTAAACAGTGTCAGAACTGAGTTGAATTATAGGACACGCAGCTGGTACCTGAATTGCTTGTTGTTGATGTGAGGGACTTAGCTAGGAACCCAAAAGAAAATAAAATTAACAATACCTATTTTAATGTATGGCATTTTCTAATTATGGACCCTATGACTCAGCATCTGCTAGTCAATAAATGTGATGTGCCACATTAACAAAATGAAGGATAAAAATCGTATGATCATTTCAATAGATACAGAGAAAGCATTTGACAAGATTCAGCATCCTTTTGTGATAAAAACTTTCAACAAACTGCATATAGACAGAACATACCTTAACATAATAAAGGCCATAAATAAAAGCCCACAGATAATATACTCAATTGTGAAAAGTTTTCTCTAAGATCAGAAATAAGACAAGAACGCTCATTCTTACCACTTTTATTCAACATAGTACAAGAGGTCCCTGTCAGAGCAATGAGACAAGAAAAAGAAATAAAGGGCATCCAAATCAGAAAGGAAGAGGTAAAATCATCCCTGTTTGCAGATGAAATGAGCCTATGTGTAGGAAATCCTAAAGGGTCTATCTAAAATGTTAGAAATAATAAATTCAGTGAAGTTACAGGTTAAAAAAAAATCACTACACCAAAATCAGCTTGGTTTCCATACACTAACAATGAAATTATCAGAAAGAGAAATTAAGAAAACATGGGGCATCTGGGTGGCTCAGTTGGTTAAGCATCTGACTTTGGCTCAGGTCATGATCTCAGGATTCATGGGTTCAAGCCCCACATTGGGCTCTGTACTGACAGCTCAGAGCCTGGAAACTGCTTTGGATTCTGTATCTCCCTCTCTCTTTGCCCCTCCCCTGCTCATGCTCTGTGTCTCTCTCAAAAATAGTAAACATTAAAAAAAATCCCATTTATAATAGCTTCAAAAAATAAAATAAAATACTTAGGAACATACTTAACCAAGGAGGTGAAAGATCTATACACTGAAAACTGTAAGACGTTGATGAAAGAAATAGCAAATGACACAAATAAATTGAAAGATGTTTCATGTTGTTGGACTGAAAGAATTAATATTGTTAAAATGTTTATACTACCCACAGTGATCTACAGATTTAATTATACATCCGTATCAAAATTCCAATGGCATTTTTCACTGAATAGAAACACAATCCTCAACTGTGTATGGAACCACAAAAGGCCCCAAGTAGCCAAAACAATCTTGAGAAAGAAGAACAAAGCCTGAGGCATCATGCTACCTACTGTAAAACTATATTACAAAGCTGTAGTAATCAAAACAGCATGGTATTGACATAAAAACAGACACATATAGGACAATGGAACAGAATAGAGCCTGGAAATAAATCCATGCATATATTTTCAATTAACTTTTCACAATAAAACCAAAGGATATGCAATGTAAAAGTGGTAATTTCGTCAATAAAGAGAAGTCATAAAACTGGACAGCCACATATAAAAGAATGAAACTGGACCACTCTCTTACACCATACACAAAATCAACTTAAAATGGATTAAAGATGAATACAAGACCTAAAACTGTAAGGGAGACAGAGGATCTGAAGCCGGCTCTGCACTGACAGTAGGGAGCCCAATGCTGGTCTCAAACTCATGAACCAAACTGTGAGATCATGATCTAAGCCAAAGTCAAATGCTCAACTGACTGAGTCCCCCAGGCCCCCCAGAGGTAAGCTCTTTGACACTGATTTTGGCAATGTTTTTTTTTTTTGTTTTTTTTTTTTTTTTTGTATTGGACACCAAAAGCAAAGGCACCAAAGCAAAAATAAACAAGTGGGACTATATCAAACAAAAAAGCTTCTGTGCAGCAAAAGAAGCCATCAATCAATAAATAAATGGCAACATGTGAAATGGAGGAAAATATTTGCAAACCACATATCTGATAAGGGGTTAATATCTAAAAGATACAAGGAACTCCTACAACACAATAGAAAAAAAAAAAAAAAAAAAAAGAAGCAACTTAATTAAAAATGGGCAAAGGACCTGAATAGACTTTTTCCCAATGGCAAGAAAGTACATGAAAAAGTTCCAACATCACTAATCATGAGGGAAATGCAAATCAACACTACAATGAGCTTTAACTTACACCTTATCTCAGTTTATCCTTCCAATATCAATTGGAATGGAACTACTATATTAATATACTGCTTTAGGAAACTCAGACTTAAAGTCACTGGCATCGAATTACATGATTTTTACCATTTATTTGTATGACACTCAAACCCATGTCCTTCCCATTACACTGCAGTATAATTTTCCAACTCTTCACATATTATTTGACTAGCAGTAGGTGCTAAACAAATACTTTTTACATGAATAAAAAATAAGTAAATAAAGTTAATGAATTGATTGCTTTGTATGGTATATTAAATTGAAAAAAATTACAATTATTTTTGTACTATTAATTGGTTTGACCTATAGAACATACATTGAAGAACTTCCGGAAAAGTATTTCCCTAGTTTCATAATTGTCACTCCCTCTCTCTCAAGATCTCTCTTGAGATCCCTCTCTTTCTCTATATATATATATGAGTGTCATATATATATACATATATATATATGTGTCTTATATATATGAGTGTTTTATATATATATGTGTATACACACATATATCCATATATGTGTGTATATACACATACATGTGCATATACACATATATCCATATATGTGTGTATACACATGTATGTGTATACACACATGTGTATGCATATGCGTGTACACACATATGTATGTACATGTGTGTGTGCACACATATGTACGTGTGTGTATACACATATATACATATGTGTGCACATATATACATATATGTATGTGTATACATATATGTATATATACGTATATATACACATACATGTGTATACATAAACGTATATATACACATACATATATATATACACCTATATACATATATATACACCTATATACGTGTATATACATATACATTATTAGTACTATAATACTATATAGGTGTATATATACGTATGTGTATATACATATACTTTCCTTCACACAGGAGTGAATAGCTGACATGAAGCACTTCTTTCATGCTTTATTCTTTTTCTTCATACAAAGTGACCTCTGAGCACAAGCTTCCTTGTGTCTGATGTGATGCAAACTACATCAATGAATTGGAATGTACCGAGCATCTGAAATGCTGAGGATCAAGTGGTCTGATTTGTTCACATTTCCTTGTGAAAAACTTGCCTGGGGTTATTTAATTCCAGATGTCTCCCTGAAAAAAAAAAAAAGTGTGCCAAGGACTTCACCTTGAGGTAACTTAATATTAAATTTAAAAAGTAAGGTGGTAATAATCATCACTTCCTTTGAGACATCAATGGAAAAGTACATGCCCAATACTCTGATCCATTTAGGAAAGAAGTCCATGCTTTTACCCAAATATGATTATTTGTTTCACATGTTTCACCTTTTAGTAAAGCAAAGTTTACTTGAAGAATTCCACAGAACACATTCAAATGAATTTTTCAAGTTTTAGGTATCCAGTTTTCAGTTTGATTTTCTGATACTCTAGTTCACTGATTTTCATGATGTTATTTTCTTTATCCTATAAGCATTGCAGAAGAAGACACATAGCATTTGGAGTCAGACAGATCTGGACCTGAAATGAAGTTCTCACTCTTACCAGGTATCACAGACATGGATCATAATCAAGGGATAGCTTCAAGGGATCTTTTTTCTCACCTACGAGTTTGTGGTAAAGATTAGAACATGTAAATAAAAAACCTGGTAGAGCACCCCATTAAGCCCTAATAAAACAGAGGTGTTTACTTATTCATATTGAAAGCACAAAATAAAAGTTAAAATGATATGAGAAAGAAAAGTAACTGGGATTCAAAAGTATGTGGAAGGGGAACATAATTTGCCATCCCAAAATATGCTTTTTTGGCATAAGAATTATTTTAGACTGATTATTTTTAAGAAACAGCAGACAGCCAAGAAGTCCTGAAAACTGAACAGAAATTACATTTTTGTAAGAAATGTTTATAAGGGAAACTTATAAGGGAAATCTCCATTTGTAAGGGTGTCTTCCTCTCTAAACCAGAAGAGGATAATTCAATCTCTAGAAATCTATCAATAAAAAAGATATGGACTTAAATCTAGGTAGCAACCACACCCTTGTCTACTGTGCATTGCCCAACAACCTGCCATAAATGACTCTCTGCACCCCTGACATCTTTCTTTTGTCATTAGCTGAAGATGGTATTTAAGGTGGTGGCATGGACCATTTGGGAGAGTTCCTCAGCTTTCTCAAGTAGTTCAAATGTATATAGGAGGTATACTTGTCAGTAAACTTCTGTTTGTTTTCTTCTATTAATCTGGTGGGGGTTTTGTTGTTACACAGGGGTCTCAGCCAAGAACCTAGAAACATAGAAGAATTATTTTTCCAACCCTACAATATAAAGATAATAATTTCTGCATGCAAAAAAAAAGTCCATTTTAACCATTATTAGTACTATAATTCTATTCATCAGAATACACAATTACAGGGGCGCCTGGGTGGCTCAGTTGGTTAAGCATTGATTCTTAATTTCGGCTCAGGTCATGATCTTGTGGTTCATGGGATTGAGCCCTGTGTATGATTGAGCCCTCAGCACTGTATGATTCTCTCTCTTTGCCCATCCCCTCCTCCCACATGCATGTGGGCTAAGTAAATATTTTTTTTAAAGAATACACAATTACAAATACTAAGAGTAATAACAATTATTAGCAATCATTCAGCACTTCACACTGTGTTACAAATTGAACATTCCCTCTGTCTCTGCCAAAAAAAAAAAAAAAAAAAAAAAAGCTGGGGTTGAAACTCCAAAATAACCTCCAGTATGTAGAAGGATATTGGGGAGAATTAGGGAATTAATACTGCAACCACACCAATACCCTGGCTACTCATACCTACATCTTGGGTTAACTTTCCAAATCCCAATTCCAGTTCCTTTTCTGAACATGATTTTGATGCCTTTTTGCTTTCCTCTCTGCAGTTTGTCCTGATTTCTGCTTTTGATCCAGTGTTAGGTCACTTTATTCAAAACAACACGTACAGCCCTTTCACTAGCTACTCTTTTCCCCCTATTCCCCATTCCCCTAAGTCCCCTCTAGTTCCATTCTGACAATTCACCACATCAGTTTAAACCCAATAGCTTTAAATACATTAGATTTTTTTCCCCTTTGTAGACAAGCTGTATCCTTAGGGTAATGGGTGTATCCTCAGTTACAGAGTCAAAATAAGACACAGAAAGCTGAAGACCTTAACCCAAGGAGTAAATAAGTATCAGAGCCTAAATTTGAATCTAAGTCTTCTAACTGTAAATCTGCTTTTAACTCATTACACTACTCTGTCTCAATAGAAGTAATGAAGATTTTTGTCACAGCTGAGTAACACAAATGGGTAACAACTCCTTTTCTTGCTTCTAATGTACCAGGTAGCAGAAAAAATAAATGTTTCCATGCAGAGCATTCAGTTATAAAAGGAAACTTATTGCTGTTAAGAGCAGCAAAAGTATAAATTATTCACATGCATTTAGCATTATCTCCATGCATGAGAAGCAGCTTTTATCCAGTATAGACTAATGGCTCCTGGATGTTTCCTAAGAAAATATGCTACCTTCTGAAAACACACAGAATTACTCTGAACTAACAGTATGATCCTTCTACTTAAAAGAGGACTCATTTCTAAAGAAGCCCGTGACATGTAAAGAAAAAGCAGACATTGGGATTAATCAGATCAGGCACAACTTGGGTCACTGTCGTGGAAAATACAGTGCCTAACTCTCTTCCAGGTGAGGCATCTCGGGCTAGAGATAAAATACTATGGAGAAAGTTCACAGTGGATCCAAAGGATTTAGTATGAATGGTGTGACAACACAAGACTTTATTTTCTATTTTTGTTATGATCAATGATTGCATGCTGACTTGCGTAGTCAAATACTCAAATACTCTGTCACATAAGAAATATATATAAAACACAATTAAACCATTATCAAGAAAGAAAACTGATAAACAATGTTAAGTGTGGAAACTATGTGAGGAGTACATGAGGGTCCATTTTATGATTCTCTGGACATTTGTGTGTGTATATATTTGAAGTTTTGCATAATAAAATTTTTTTAAGAAAAGTTCTCTGAATCCCCAAAGTCCGCTGCTTTTATTTTCTCGTTGTGAACTTATTATTTAGAAAAGATTTTAAGAAGTTAAAAAGTTGAAGAAGAATACAAATAAAAGAAAATAGAAATAAAAATTAAAATACTTCAGTTACCAAAGTGATGATTGGGGAAACTCTCTTCAGATACATGAATGTCATTAAAAAAAAAAAAAAATGTTGCAAGGGCCCCTGGGAGGCTTAGTCAGTTAAGTAACTGACTCTCGACTTCTGCTCAGGTCATGGTTCCATAGTCTGTGATTTGAGCCCTGCCTCTCTTTCTCTGTCTCTCTTCAATGTTTATTTATTTTTGAGAGACAGATTGAGAGAACGAGCGAGAGAGACAGAGAGAGAGAGAGAGAGAGAGAGAGAGAGAGAGAGAAGGAGAGAAAGGGCAGACCAGCGGGGGAGGGGCAGAGAGAGAGATGGAGACACAGAATCTGAAGCAGGCTCCAGGCTCCAAGCTGTCAGCTGTCAGCGCAGAGCCTGAGGCAGGGCTTGAACCCACAAACCCTGAGATCATGACCTGATGATGACCTGAGCCAAACTTGGACACTTGACCAACTGAGCCACCCAGGCGTGCTCTCTCTCTCTCAAACTAATAAATAAACTTGAAAAAAAAAAAGGTTGCTGACCTATATGCTTTTATATTTCTTTTGGGAGGATTTGTTGCTTTAGATAAAATTTATAGCATAAAATCCTCTACAGAGACTGCTATAATGCTACAGCTGAAGTTCCCTATGCAGTTCATGTCTAAGTTGTTTCAACAGTGCCTGCTACCCTCAAAAAGACGGTAGCAAATAAAAAATTAGAAGCCTACCAATCTGTGAAGATTTTTGTGTCAATTTCTTTGTTCTCAAAAGCTGAAGTTTATTTTCTTAAATATCCCTATGATTACTAGCAACTGTTCAGATAAAAAATGAAATCAGCTCTTCCACTGGAAACAAAGGGGTTGACTCAGTATTTATCTCCAGATTTTCTGATTTCTGTCCAACAGTAACGTAATAACAGACCACTGACAAGCTGGTTGTGAGTATCTTAAACTCTCAGATTCTTTTTGTTTTTTGTTTTTTCTCATCAGCAAATGGAATTAATAGTGTCTGGCTCTGCAGGTTTCAAAGCTAGTTGAAATAATAAATTGCATGAAAATGGAATTATGATAAGGATCAAAAAAGATTGCTTATGAGAATATTAACTGCAATTTACTGAACATCTAACATACCCGAAACATTTTACAGAAATCTCTGATCTTTCTAACAATCCTCTAGATTGATATCTGCAAACTCCACCTTGCAGATGAAAAACAAATTCAGGAGGTTTCTCAGGTTCTACACTGAATAATTGCCGGACCTGAAATAAAAATCCCTAGCCTTGTCTCTCTGAGTCTTTCCACCCTACCATGCTGGCTCCCACGAATCAGTGAGGAAAGTACCAAAGTACGAGTACATTCTATTACCTGCAAACTTCTTTATTAAAGGATTTGAGGCAAGGACAGAAAATTACTCATCAGAGGCAACATGGAAAGAAAAACATACAATCTCCAATCCGTGTTCTCATTTCTTGTTTCTTCTTCATGATTCATAACAATGCAAAGTATTGAAAGAATATTTTGAACCTTGAATAAAAAGCCAGGAAGAAAACAATTCCCAGGCCATTTATTATCCCTATTTATGCAACATGGAATGGCAATTAAGTCCCCCCCAAACAATCCCAAAGGTCGTTACTTAGTTGTAACTTTGTTGAATTGTTAGCAGACTTCTTTGTGCCATTTGCTTCTTAAATGAAGAGACTGTATCAACAGGGAAACCAAGTGGCGAACTGGCATTGGGGCTGCAGTTCATTCATTCGAATCTGAGAGGTGGGGGAACTCCAGCACATTTAAAATCCACCATTTGAATTTTTATTACTTATATTCAGAATCCTTTAGACACAGCCATAAATCAGGCAGTACTAGGGAGCCACCTGCTGGAATAACTTGCTAGATTTTGCTGCCATGCTTCCACAAAATATAATTCACTTAATATTAATTCAGTTATGAATTTACCAAATTCAGGATTCTTTGCTCTAAATATACACATATTTCACAAGAACTTTCAAATTAGACTTGGTAATGACAAAGATGGCATTATTACAAAGGAAGGCAAAAGTCGGAAATAGGGAAAAGAAATACTCCTGGAACAATAAACAGGTGATTGAAATGTGACAAAAATACAAGAGTTAACAGAGAAGTTACAACAACAGCAGTCATACTGTTAAAATTAGGTTATCTGTCGCTTCAAGATTGCTTTTCTTTATTTTGTCAAGGATGTTCTGCCTAATAATTATTTTACACAGATGCCATCCTTAAATGGCAACTTATTTAAATGATAATATTTTCATTAATATTAAAATGTATTTTTTTTAAAAAAACCTCCTGGCAATAAAGGAAAAACAGGAAATCTAATTTGAGATCAAGTGATGTAGATTTTATTTTTTTCCTTTTCTAAGCTGTGTAAAATCAGTCTCTTAAGACTTATTCTCTATAATTCTGAGTGCTGATAAATCAAAATTGTTAGCTAAAAGATGGTTGGTATAGCACTTTTTCAAGACTATGTTGTTCAAAAGTCTATGTTAAATATAGGTACCCTTTTCATGCCTTAGTTATACTCTATGTATAGCAAAATGAAAGAAATGTTCTTTGATAATGCTTTTATATTGCCTAAGTGTCACCATTTTAAATATACTTTCCTTGTATGGCACAGAAACTAAATAAAAACCACATATGAAAGACTGATCTGAATGTGAACTATTTCCAAGACATAGCTTGGAGTCATTTTCCTTGCCGATTCCCTATTATCAGTTATCACTTTCTTTATTCTCTACAGGACAGCATGTCTAAAAATCTAATTGAAGATTCCAGTTAATCAAAGCTATGATTTTATTTCTACACAAGTATTTTCATGATGGTAGGTACCTTAGGTGATAAGGGTGTGCAGTGATAATTCTATAACTCTTCTGTTGGGCTGACAGTATTTGATAAGTCCTGTACCAAATGCAGTTGCTTTATTCTAAAGAACTTCCTTTGGGGGTGCCTGTGTGGCTCAGTCAGTTAAGGGACTGACTCTTGATTTCGGCTCAGGTCATCATCTCATAGTTCATGAGTTCAAACCCCACGTCGGGCTCTGCACTGATGGTGCGGAGTCTGCTTGGGATTCTGTCTCACCTTCTCTCTGCCCCTCCCCTGCTTGTGCTTGCTCTCTCTCAAAATAAATAAATAAACTTAAAAAAGAACTTCTTTGAGTTACAGTGGCAAATCCTTGCCAAAATCCCTTCAGAACATAGCAAGTCATTTGCCTTAATCCATTTGACACCCAACAACCTTGAAAGATGGGATTCTTACTGTCTTCACACTACACGTGAGTAAGTGAAATTCAAGAGTTACATAAATTGCCCCCATCACATTCTAGTAAATGCCTAAGGAAAGATTCAAGTTCCTGACAAGATCACACTGATCCCATTGGAATATCTAAGTTCTTAAAAAGAGCAGAACACTTTTCTGTATGTTTATATTGCACCCTCATGCCCATCATATTATATGTCTGTAAGCTTCTCCAAACCATAAACTCCTTTTTTTCTTTCTAAATATCCTCAGAAGTTGGCATAAAACCTGCTATTCACAGAAGATGATAAATTAGGACTACCTTCCCCAAATGACATAAATGCAATCTTATATTTAGTTTTGTTTATATTGCATGGAATCTAGCAGTTTACAATGAGAAGGAAAAGGGACGATGATGCTATTATATGTTAGGTACCTATGACTGCACCTTCAGTTCAAGACTGTAGGGGACAAAGAAACACTGAAACAAAGTGGTTAAGAAACACACTCAAAGTCACCCAAAGCACCCTAAAGTCTGTCTCAATTTTTCCATCATCTCCTTTGATGATTTTATTCACTTCCATAGCCCTATCAATCACCCCCATGAAAGTGACTACCAAATTTACATGTATCATTCCTCAGTATCTCACAACCTTAAACTATATTTGCAACTGTCTTGGATATTCTCAACAAACAGTTGTGGAATGACTGTATAAATACCTACTAAGTGCCAGGCACTATATTCAGATCTGGATATCTAAGGTGAACCAAACAGTCTATTTCTGCCTGCAGAGACTCCCAGGCTAATAAAGAATTAAGCAATACAAAGACATTCAACATCACTAATTATCGGGGAAATGCAAATCTAAACCACAAGTTATATGAGATATCACCCTCTACCTATCAGAATGGCTAAAATCAAAATGACAAAATGACATGTTGGTGAGAATGTGGATAAAATGGAACACTAATACACTGTTGGTGGTAATGTAAATTGGCACTGTGGAAAACAGTATGGGGTTTCTTTGGAAAAATAAAAAAATAGAAATACCATATGATCCAATAATTCCACTATTGGGTATTTATCCAAAGAAAATGAAAACACTAATTTAAAAGGTATACGTACACCTGAAGCATTATTTATCATAACCAAGATATGGAAGCAACCTAAGCGTCCATCGATAGGCAAATGCATAAAGAAGATGTGGCATACATATACCGTGGAATATTTTGTAGCCATAAAAAAGAATGTGATGGTGCCATGTGAGATGACATAGATGGGCCTAGAGGGTTTATGCTAAATGAAATATGTCAGACTGAGAAAGACAAATGCCATACGACTTCATTCATAAGTAGAATCTAACAGGAAGGAAGGAAGGAAAGAGAAAAAAAGAATAATCAATCAAAAAGCAGAATCAGACCTATAAATACAGAGAACAAACTGATGGTTTCCAGAGCAGAGGAGTGGGCAAAATGAGTGAAGGGGAGCAGAGGTAAAGGCTTCTAGTTATGGAATGAACAGGTCAGGAAAATAAAGGCACGAACATAAGTCAGTTCTATTATAATAGTGACATACAGGGATGGATGGTAGCTACACTTGTGAATGTTAACATAATGTATAAACATGTCAACACTATGTTGTAAACCAATGCAATGTTGTGTGTCAACTAAACTCAAATAAAAAAATAAATAAAACGTGAAGAGTTAAGCAACACATGTTATGAAATCCAAGAATGGACAGTTTAGTGATAGGGTAATCAGGGAAAGAATCCCTAAGGAGTTTAAAAAAAGAAAAATTAAGCCTCAGCTCGAAAGATAAAAAGAATCAACCCTGCAAAGAAGAGAAATAAAATTTGTCCAAAGAGAGGGGAGAATACACTGGAAGGCCCTCAGGCAGAAAAGGCTGCTGCAAATTTTAAGAACTAAAAGTTTGCCTGGATGCCTGAACATAATTGGAAGTTCTTTAGGGTTTCATGTAGAGCGTTGAAACACTCCATTTTATGATAAAAAAACAAACAAACAAACAGTATTCTGACTATGATGTTAGGAAGAGATGAGAACCGAGCAAGAGAAGTAGTAAGAATCATTAGGGGCTTTCTCAGGAGTCTATGCATGATGCAACTGTGCTTGGCACCAATGGGCAAGAAATACACTGGGGACAAGCAGAGAAATTAGAAATATATTTTGGATTTTAGGAAAAACATACTGATAGGTTGGAGAGGACAGACATGTTAGTTTGAACAACTTTTGAGATGGTGAAAGATCATTTCTTCGGGTTCTTTCTGGGAACAGTTTGGTAAGAATATACCCCCAGCAATATTAAGCATACTGGTAAAAGAGGAGAAAGCAGGTATAGGGGGAAAGTAAGATGAAGATTTGATATATGACAAATTTAAGAGACCTGGGAGGAATTTAAAGCAGATGATACACTATTTCGCACATCATGTCCTGGCTCTCTTGCCTAAATCCTTAACATTCCATGTTTTCACTCATTAATTCTACCTAAACTACAAATTCCATCTGAAATGTTCATGAAGGAAAAGAAGGGTATAGCACGTTTGCCTAACTTCTCCTTACCATAAATGTGCCCATAAACTCTGTTTGTACTTCCATCGTGCTGCTTGTCTTAATCCACTATTAATCTGTAAGATTCTTACAGGCAAGACTATGCCCTTCTCTTCCACAAGAGTAGTAAGGGCCCAGGAAACATTTGTTGAACGTAATTGAATTACATGTAGTTTTCATAAGAGAAGAATATCCCAACTCTTTGTTTTTCTTAATAATGAACTGCATATTTTCTTAGTAATAGGAAGGTGTCTAGATAACATTCCATGAAGGTAATTGGTACATATATTTGATATCTTTCTGGAATGCCTCCAAAGCTCCAATGTCCTGCATTCTCTCAATTCCCACTTCTGTTTTAACAAAGCCAATCTCCCTTGGAAAACTTCCATCTGCTAACACTGGGATCAGCCAACCAGAGCCCATGTCTCAGGCCAAATTTAGCATACTGAGGTCAAATCTGGTCACACCCATTTGTCTTAGCTCTGTGCTATAGTGGCAAAGATCAGTAGTTGCTACAGGGACTGTATGAACTGCAAAGCCAAAAAATATTTATGATTTGGACCTTGCACTAATGGAATGCTTTGAAAACCTCTTCTTTGGGTTCTTTCTAGGAACAGTTTGATAAGAATATACCTAAGCAATATTGTATATTGAAAACTTACAATTCAGCATAATTTCATAGAAGTGACATGTGGTGATGGGGATAGGAGATGAACAACCAAAGAGGGGATGGAATCCAGAACAAGGACTCTCAGTGTAGGACTCAAGAATCAGTAAGAAGATTCAAAACAAAGAATAACCTGGGTCAATACAAACCTAATAAAGTCAGCTAATTTGTCTGGGGCTTTTACTTTACTCAACTGCACTCAACCCTAAGGCCATATCCACAGCTCTCTCCCCCAAATTTATTATTTTATTATTTTTTTTATTTTTATATTTTGAGTAGAGTTCACACACAATGTTACATTAGTTTTGGATGTTCAACATAGTGATTCCACATCCATAGTGATACGTTATGCTGTGCTCATCCACAAGTGTAGCTACCATTTGTCACCATATAATGTTATCACAATATAATGGACAATATTCCCATGCAGGGTCTTTTATTCCTAGGATTTATTCATCCTATAACCATCTTTTTCCCACTTTAAAGAGCTGTTTTCACATTCTTAAAGGCTCAACTTGAAATCTGTCTGCTCCATGGAGCCATTTTAAAATCTATCTACTCAACAAAATTAAGCATGGTAGCTCATACTTGGATTTCTAGAGCATTTGTACTGTAGAACTTGTCATTTAATGCTTATTTATTCCCCTACTGGATTATAAACTTTTTGAGGGCAGATTTTGTCCTTAGCATTGAACTAGTTTAACTGAAATTATTTCATGTTAAGATATGAATACAACACAACTGCCTGACAATATTTTAGAATATATATATATATATATATATATATATATATATATATATTTATATACATTGAGAGATTGAATATGCAAATGAACAATATCCAGACCACATTTGACAGTAAAACTCTGTAGCACCTACCAGGAATCCAAAACAGTCTCTGCAGCAATTTGCCCCAGTCAAGACTTGGCAAATGACTGCCAGTTTCCCTAATTTTTGCTCATTTTTCCACCTCAGGACCAACCAAAATATGTTATATTGCTCTACAACATATCAGGTAAGATTCCTGCTTCTACTTAGCCTGACTCCAGCTTCCTCATGCCAGCAACCTCCAATGAAAGCATACCTAAAACCTTCTCTCTTGTTCTCAACTAAAAATCTTTTTCATTCTTGCCTGTATTTGAGTCTTTACCAAACACAAATGATGGTTAGTTGACTAGCTTGCTGTAGCAAACTCAAAATAGCCTCTATCTCCTCTCATTTAAGTTTATCTTCATTTATTTCCATAACTTCATCCAGAGTTTTCCTTCAAATTTAGAGATAAAGCACCGGAGGTCAAGCTTCAAACAGACGAGTCTGGGAGGTGAAGGCCACCACAGTCTTCCACCTGCTGGTTTGATCCTGCTTTGACTCAAAGAGGAAATACTAGGCTTTGGACTGAGAGGCACTGGGTTCAAAGTAGAGTGCCTTCAAGACCAGCTGAGGATTTTCACAGAGCATGGGACTTCAAAATTCACAGGTTGTTTTACCATATCAAGGTGGAGTCCAAGAATCATGGTTTTAAATCTGCCCCCTGGGCTCTCCCCAATTCAGCATATTTACTTCTTTGTCAACCCCTGTAGTTTCAGCCTTCAGTCTTGCCCAAGGACACATCCTCAGCACGGTCCTGCTCAGATTTGTCAGAGCTGGCACTTTAATTCCTTGTCTAGCTATGGCCTAACTCAACTTTGATTCATGCCATGGTCTAGATTTAACTGATTCTCTAAAGTCTTTTTGTTATTAACCTGGGCTAAAACCCTAATATTGGCCATGATTCCTCAGTATCAGCATGACTGGTCTTTGTGATCCTGCCATATTATGAGGACTGAAACAGAACAAGGATCAGCAGATACTGAATTATTAAAACCAATGCAGGAATATAGACCCTGATCATAGAATTGAATTTGGAGACACCAGCAAACAGCATGATTCAAATGCCCAGGTAAACATAAAGGAAGCTGCTCTGTGCTCATAAAAAGTAGAATGAGATGCTGGTCCACTTGGACCCTTGGCTGTCCCACTTGTATACAATTAACAACCTCACACAATAATCCAATGGCCCATTAGGGAAAAGACGTTGTAACTGACTAAGTAAGAAAGAACCCTCAAAGGTATATGTAATATGTTAACCAAATTGTAAAACATAAGTTACAGTTCTATTTGAGACAATACAGAAATAGAAACAATATCAAAATTTTGCTTAGCTGTAACATATCTCATGGAGAGAACATCACGACTGCCATATTTGAGGTATGTGTACCTACTCCACTAATCATTTTAAATGTATTTTACCTATACATGAATAGGTAAAGCATGGTTAACTTGCTGAGTTCAGTGGCAGAACCAGCCTTGGAAAAGGAAAAAATTCAGCTAAAGAGTTAGGTATGGAGTGTTTACTCAAGAGGCAACAGCCTTCAGCAGCCAAATCCTAACAGTTACCTGGGTAAAGTCATCTTAAAATAAATAACAGGTTACAAATGCCATATTCCCATTTTCCCACATTTTATTTACTTAAGTTTACACTATATCAAACTGTGTGGGGGCAGGAGAGATAAGTGGTTCAGGATTGTGTGGGGAAAAGAAAGATGAAGCTCTTTAACCTTGGACGATTGAAAATCATCAATACAATATCAAAATACAGATACAATAATAGTCAAAGAGATACTTTGAAGATAGTATTTACTCTGTTGATATGTAGCCTCTAAACCTAGCCAGAGACAACTATAATAAACAAATAACATATTTTATCACCTTTAGGAGCTATGAGTCTAAGAGTATATAGCACAAGCTACAAATAATAAATAATGCAAGTCCATACACTCTCAGTGGTGGAGGGATTAAATGTCTTGCAAGGAGAAGATGGTTCAATTTGTGTGTGGATATATAGACCAAGTACTCATAAAAATTTATCCAAAGTGAACTAGTAGGCTGAGAAGGTTTGAAGCCATATCAAGGAAATAGAGTGTCATTAAAGAACACAATGTAAACCTTTCACTTAAGTCATAAAAACTTGGAAATGCCAAGGACACATACTGTGCTTTCTTTGGTGGGTAGGATGTGACTACATCAACATAAGAGACCTTCATTAACACACATTCTCTTCACTGCTGTTCTTGACAAAATGTCTAAAACTTTATATTCCAGATTAAGTCATTTATACCTTAAAGAGTGTTCTACTAAATACACACACATTTGACATCCCATTAACTTATAATACCATTTGGAGACATGATCCTAAGAAGATAAGTAGAAATTTAAGAAAACAAGTTGAAGCTTTATGATAAAATGTTAATTAGCTTTAAAAAATAATGAAAATTGGGAACAATAAAAATATCCATTGGTATGAGAATTAGTTTTAAAATGATTTATGCTCCATGATGAAGCACTTAAAGTAATTTTTGAAGAACATTTAATCACAAGATAAAATTCTCTCCATATAATTTAAAATGAAAAAGCAATATTAAAAATTAATATGCATGATGATCATAATGTGTAAAATATATATGTTTTTTATTTCCTAGTATCTCTAGTAAAATGAAGCAAAAAATGACATAAAAATGATTACCTTGATGTGGAGGAATGACAAATAACTTTATTGTCTTCATTATTTCATGTATTTTCCAATTTTTATAAGAGGTATATATTACTTTCATTATTTTAAAAGAATAATCATTCTAATTGGATAAATATGAGAATATATATCCAGACACCCCAGGGAGAGATAATACCTCTAGCTATTTTTAGTTAACACATCAGAGAAGATTATGACCATTAGCTAAGCATGGGGATGGGGAGGATGGCAGAGAGAAAGCGAAGCAGATACACGGATGATTCAATTCAATTAAAGAAATAATAATTCCTTACAAGTTTGTAATGCTTTGCCTTTTAAAAGTACTTTCACATACTTTATTCCATGAGGGCTCTTTCAACTTTCTATGGCACACATACAACCACACGGAGACACAAAAGTTTCCCATTAGTTATTTTAAATGCCTAGGAAGACACATGTACCCTAAAGTCCCAAAAGTGAGTTTTTATAACCAGGGAATAATGGTAGTTTTTAGTGCAAAGAATTTAGAAAGCAGAAGCTTCAGTAAAAGACAACAAATTGGGACATGCTATTCTCCATTCTGTACTCTAGGATTGTGACATGTCCTTTTGGCTCCCTGTTAGAGACCAAGCCTTTCTGCTTAGAATACTGACCAGTATCCCCATGGCTGCAGCTAACCCCTTCCTGGCCTTGCTTTCCAAAGCCATGCCCATAGCTAAATCCATCACCCTTACCATTCTTTCCCTTGATTGAAAGGGCAATGATGTTACAAGTTTGAACTCCCCAACAAAGACCTTGGTTCTTGTTACACGAGCACATTCCAGTTCTACAGACTCTATAAAACTGTTACACAGAAACAGGTCAGAGAAGTCAGGATCAGGGTATATAGCTTAATATATCACCTCACCAGCAGAGCACCAGCTCGGACTTCCTTTTCTTGACTACACGCTGGAGGCCTGATCTTGGGCCAATGACAGCTATGCATCATTTACTGCAGAGAGACGGGAACTTTGGAGCAAGGCTGATCTAAGAAATGTTCAGAGAGGACTTGCTCAATTGATATATATCTTAATGCTGTATTACAACTGCTTTTAGTTAAAAATAATGTACTTCCTTTTAAGTGACAGGTGATTGGGGTAATTACTTTTACTTTTGGAAAAAAAACAGAAGAAAAGAGATCAAATATTATGTTGTAAGCAGAGGGACTAGAACATGTGGCAAGTCAATAGCTAGGAGGGTAATGCAGGAGTAACCTATGCTGCTGAGTAGCAAACCTTCTGGGAAACACCTATAAATAAGCAAAAGTTAGGACAGCAAAAGTTAAACATACACTTGTTATAAATATTAATCAGTTAAACTCAGGAGTGTTTAAATAACTTGCCCTAATCTACACAACTTGAAGAGATGAAACTAGTTTAAATGTAGGTGATTTGCGACCACATTCTGAACTCATTTAAGTCATCTCTGCTCAGCAGAACTGTTGTATTTCATTTATAATATGCTTGCTTTGGGTACAGCTGTGTGTGTGTGTATGTGTGTGTGTGTGCGTGTGTGTGCGTGTGCATGCCTGTATGTCTGTGTGTATGTGTTAGGAGGTTAGATGCACAGGGGCAAAAGCATAGAGTCCTTTTCCATATTTTCTAATGACTGCATGCATAAATAATGACAGACATGAAACATGGACATCATTATTAGGGAAAGAAAATAAAATATGCAAACATGCTCTATAAAGGATAATGTACCACATAAACCTAAACTATTATGATTCTTGGGGCTACAGTAGCTGCACAATATGCTGTAAGAAACTGGCCTACTGCACAAGTAAAATTCAGTACTCTCACATCATACTTTACCTCCAGTTGAGATTTAGGGACTACAGCTTAACCCTACCCTGTTATCCTCATCACACGCCACCACCCTCCTTCCACAGCCCTGTCCTGAGGGGACCTGGAATCTGAGTCATTCTTAACTCCTGACTGTTGTCTGATTACCACATCTGCAAGCCTGCTGGTGGAAGGAACAGGAGCTGGCAGATTGAGGCCACGATAAAGCCACAGTCTCCAAAGTCAACTATTCTCCTGGTGCCACCTGGCAAGTCCTTTGACGCCTGACTCATCACTTCCTTCTTTGTGGCAACAATTAACCTTGCGTACTCAGACCTTTCACCACCTCCTCATGCACCCTCAGCTGATCTCCTGTCCCATACATTTACTTCACATGCATGCACAAAAGTTATTGGATTCTTTCAAATTCCAGCCACCTTAAGGTGCAGTCTTCACCTGGACCCATCAGATACTCCTTTTAATGTCACTTGAAAGCTGTCCCTTCTCTTACCTAAAACTCATCACTTCCCCTTTCTGGTGAATCACATTCTCCCCACCCCCACTTTCTTCCTCTCATTTTTAAAAATAACAGCTTTGTTGAAACATAATTCACGTACAATCAACCTACTTAAAGAGCACCATGTGATGGTTTTTAGTATATTTATACAGTTGTGCAACCATCATTACAATCAATTTTGCAAAATGTTCACTCTTCTCCAAAATAATCGTACCCATTAGCAGTCACTCCCTATTACCCCAACCTACCCACCTCCAAACCCCCAGCCCGAGGCAATCACTGATCTACCTCCTGTCTCTATACATATGTGTGTTTTGGACATTTCATGTAAATGGAATCGTGTAATGTATGGAGGCCTCACTCGATTCTCCCTTTACCCTTGTACTTTTAATATCTCCTCCTCCACTTGTCTCTCCCACCAGCATTTCACATGTTCAAATCGTGTCCATCTTTAAAACCAAACCAAACAAAATATAATTACCCATCAGCATCCCACCCCACTTTGGCTTCTGCACGATTTGTCTCCTTCCCAGCCAAGCTTTTTCAAAGAAATGTTTCTGGCTCCTCGCATTCTCACTTCCCACTCACTCCTCCAACCATTGCCAACTGTTCCCTGACAAGGTCACCGACAACTCCTTCTTGCTAAATTCAATGGATTGCTAACACCTACTCCTCCCTCACCTCTCAGATTGGATATCACTTCCTCGAGGAAGCCTTCTGTAACCCCTTACGTTATATCAGGGTTTCTCACCTTGACACTATTGACATTTTGGGGTGGGTAGTTTTCTGACACAGGGGGATGTCCTGCATATTGCAGGAAGTTTAGCAGCATCCCTGGCCTCTACCCATTAGATGCCAGTAGCCATCCCCAGTCCCAAAATTGTGACAACCAAGTAGGTCTCCATATATTGCCACATGTTCCTAGGGAGGCAAAATCACCCCAATAGAGAATTGTTTATCTAGATATGTGCTTTTCCTGCAGGCTGTCACGCCATACTTGATTTCTCTTTTCACAGTATTTATTGCAATGTATTTGGCTATTTGTGGGCTCCTCTGTAACCCCAGCTGGACCAAGATTTATATAGTAGAAGTAATGGTTATCTAGTTCATTACAGTGACCTCCACACCTAGCACAATGCCAGGATCACAGTAATTAATCAATACATATTTGTTGAATGAATAAGTAAGTGAATGAATATAGTGCTTTTTTCTCGTATGGGGTCCCAGCAGTATGGGAGTCTCCTGAAGAACTTATTGGGTTTTTTTTCCTCTATACATTTTGTCTGTTGTTTTGTTTTTTGCGATTACACCTTGCTAAGGGGTTTGTTTAGGGCCATTGCTAAAAATCATGACATCTGAGTCGAAGGTTACAAGAAGAAAGCAGAGTCAAGAAAGTATAAAAAGACTGATCTTGCATGTAACCCTATTCTTCTTCATTGTTTTCTTGATTTAGCTTTTAAATCATAAGCATATTTGTTGTTAATGCTTTATATTACTTGGCTTCAAAATTTCTCAGCAACTAGCTCTTGTTGGTCCCACATCCAGATTCAATCAACTCTGAATTCTCTCATGTTCCAAGTCCCCTGTAATACTGATTCTGTATTTCCCAGAGGGAAGTAGTTCATGGTTACAGTCATTAGAATCATAAGCTCTTCAAAGAGCGTAATTGAACCACATTTTTATAGATGAGAGAATTAATATTCAGGGATATAAAGTGACATGTAGAAGGTGCAGTAATGATCTCTGAAGAACCAAACTGGAATAAATGTTTCATGATTTTTCAATAAGCATGATTTATCATCTTTAAATAGGTCTCATTTGATGATCACTTACTATGGTACCTTTGGGTAACAAAAAGGTACAACATAGAACACAAAGGACATCAGTGGCATTAAAAAAAAAGAACGAGAAGAATAGATTCATGAGGGGCACTATGTAATTTCCTGGATGATACTGAGACAGAGGCTGATCTATCACTATCAGTTCATGCTGGCCAGGTCACTCATGGTTTTTAAGTGACTTGGACTGGATTTACAATGCAGGATTTGGGCAGCATGCATGACCATGGCCCAAGTTACTTTATGCGATGACATGTTTTATTGGGTTTGAACATCCACTCAGATGGACTAGAAAATAATGCTAGTGGACACCAGAGTATGCTGATTACAGCATCCCCAATTTAAACCATATTGGTTGAAAAATAAGTTGTATTGCAATAAAAAAAAGCTATAAATATTAGGTAACCTGAAACATATACATTCTCAAGTCCCCAAATGACCTGCATCTAAAACTCCTCACGTTCACTTTCTGATTTTGGTTGGAGAAAATTACCGGAATCATGGATGGCGTGCATCACAATTACATGATGCTTCTGTTTTCCCAGTGACTCACACAATATGTGTTGGTTCCCTTCCTCTCTCAGTATGGCTCTCACTCTTCTGGTGGTCTGCTGTGTTTCTTGAACCAGTGTTGTTGTTGTTGTTGTTTTGTTTTGTTTTGTTTTGTTTTTGACCATAAGTAGCAATGGCTTTCTCTTTGTGCTCTAAGTGAGGACAAGGGGATTTTGGAGTTGTTTTCCTCATCTAAGGAGGGACTGTATTGCCTTTAGCAGAACGGAGGTAAATTAACAGGTCAGATGTAATTGTCATTCTCCTGGAAGTCCTCATGTTTTACAGCTCAACCACCTCTTTATAGCCAGTAATCTACTCTCATATGGGCTCAATTTTGTCTTTAACAACAGAAGTACCATCAGTATTTACTCATACTCAAAACATTTAACAACTGGTAAGGCATAGGTGCTAACTAATCAGGGATTGCTAGCCATAAACAACTGGTACAACCGTATCTGGGTTACCTGTAGACCATCAGTCTTTCACACAAGGTGAATAGAATTTTCCTCTAGCCTGATGTCTTTTCCAGGAATGGATGCCTCTGGGAAGTACTATTTATTTATTATGCAAACCACATCAAATATCCTAGAATTTACTCTTGCAATGCCTTTGAACATTAGTGAAATCAATCCAGATTCTAAGGTACCTCCCACCACCCACCACCATCTCCTATCACAGATGAAGTGCCTCCCAGTTTAAGATGTGACTCCAGGATCTTCCTTCTCCTGACACAAAGATACACACTGGAGTCATCTCCAGATGACCATGGTTACAAATGCATAATGTATGGGACCAGCAAACATTGGGACCAATGTAATACAAATGCATTATGTTTGGGACCAGCCCAAAACATAATGGGAACTGATTACATGATCCAGTGAGTAGAAATATCCCCTGAGCTAGAGACATTTATGTTGCCAAACTCTTATTAGAGGAAGTGAAAGGAAGGAGGACCTTTCCATCTTTGTTTGCAAAGGCATGCATATGGAAAGCTAAGTAGACTTGCCTATGTATGTTTACTTGTGCGCTGTTTGAATTGCCTTAATTGCTTGGGTATCTTGTTTTCAGAGTCAATCACATAGCAATTTACCTAAGGCTAATCATCGCTTCCAGTCATTTTTACATTTGAAAAGAATCATTCAT
Source organism: Panthera uncia (assembly GCF_023721935.1). Classification (NCBI taxonomy): domain Eukaryota; kingdom Metazoa; phylum Chordata; class Mammalia; order Carnivora; family Felidae; genus Panthera; species Panthera uncia. The sequence goes on from NC_064814.1 coordinate 28,079,021, forward strand.
AAATCAAGTCAACCATCCATGGGCTTCTAAAAGACAGCAGAGATGGTATGTATTAATTTTGAATATCTACTATATGTCTGCAGCATAAAAGGCACTTTTGGTCAATTTAAGTAGTGAGACAAATTATGATACAGTAGTTAAGAATATGAACTTAGGATAGGAGTCAGAGATAACTGGAATTAACTCTTGGCTCTATCAATTACTAAATTGTGCTCTTGGATAAACTTAACCGTGTAAAGCCTCACTTTCCTAAGTTGTTAAATGGAGATTATTAATAGCATGTACATACTACATGGCATTGTGAGGTTCAACCAAATGTGTATAAAGTGCTGAGACTAAGCACTCAAAACTGGTAGTTACTATCATTATCTATGGCTATCACAATAACATCTTGAGGTTATGTATTAGATTCATTTTACAGATGAGGAAACAAAGAACCATGGAGGTTAATAATTCCCAAATCTGTACTCTTTGTAGCACATCATACAATAAATAATGGAACCACCATTCTGGCATTATTTGTAAACTGCCTGAAGCTATGATTCCCAAAAAGGAACCAAAACATAGTATGTGTAACCATTTATTCCTCTACCCAGGATACCCATACACAAAGCAGTTAGCTTGAAGGACAACATTCATATGGATATATGAGTTCTGGAATATGTATTTATACAATTATTTCATGGATAAAATCCCTATTGCTTTTGTTGTCTTACCCACTCTTCCAGAGCTGCCTGACTTTTTTTCTTTCAGAACCAACTGGCAAGATGTTCTGGAAACAAGATGTTTCTTAGCAACATTTTGTTTATATATATAAAAACACAACCTTTACTGCCACCTACCAGAGAAGAGAGAGCCTCCGCATTTAAATGAATGTACTTATTGGATCTCTTGGTTTTTGTATATAGTCCTGTGTGTTTTTCTTTCTTTCAGGAAGGAGTGTCCTTCGCTTTAAAATAGTTCTTCCTCAAGGCCATAGCTAATTGTATAGCACCTCCTCTCCTGTGTCCTCACAACTGTGGATGTGTGTTCATGTGCATATGTCTTAAAAGAAACACATGCCCGGTAGATTTTCCCCATTCTACCCCATTACTGTCAAAGTAATCCCTTCTGCAACTTTGATTATTTAGAGGATTTACTCTTTCCCTAAAGAAATATCACTGAACTCAGAAAGATATTTAGAAAAAATCTGACAAAAAGATCAATACTTCTAGAGAATAACTGGCCTTCTCCATATCTCCATTACAGAAGTGTTGGCTGTGGATGACCAAATTCCTTAGAGAGAACTGTTTTCTAACCCAAATGAAGTCATTTCCTGACCCAAATGAAGTCACCTGCAAGAGAGCATGTGTGTGCCAGGGGAGGAGGTAGCCCCAGAGAAACAGTAAACACTGTAATCACAGAGGTATTTGAGAGAGTTCAAATACTTATTTTCACAAAAGTTCCCTTTAGTTTGCTTGTGTATTAGTTAGGGTTCTCCAGAGAAATGGAACCAATGGGATATGGAGAGAGAGACAGAGACAGCAAGAGAGAGGAGATTGTTGTTAAGGAATTGGCTCACACAGTTGCAGGGACTGGTAAGTCCAAAATCTATAGCGCAGGCCAGCAGGCTGGAGATGCAGGGAAGAGTTGATGTTGCAGTCTTAGGTCTGAAAATGATCAGGAAGTGAAATTCCTGGGGTACCTCAATCCTTTCTCCTAAGGTCTTCAACTGCTTAGATGAGGCCCATCCATATAATAGAGGGTAAACTGCTTTATTCAAGGTCTACTGATTTAAATGTTAATCATAACTAAAATAATAACTCACAGCAAATTCTGGGTGACTAAAATCACCCAAGGCATCACCTAATTTTACTATGAAACGTGATAAGATTATGACTGGACTTTTTTTTGTAATTCTTTTTTTTTTTCATTTTGATATAATGATAGATTTGCATGTTGTTTTAAGAAATAATACAGAGAAATTAATTCTATGTACCTTTTACCCAATTCCCCCCAATGGGAACACTTTGGAAAATTTTAGTACAGTATCATAACCAGGATATTACCAGTGATAGAGTCAAGATACAGAACACTTTCATTACCACAAGGATCATTCATGTTTCCCACTTATAGTCACTTCTATGTCCCTCCTGGCCCCCCTCCCTACATAACTGCTGGAAAACACTGTTTTGTTCTCTATTTCTATAATGTGTGTCATTTCAGGAATGTTATATAAATGGAATTGTATTATATAACCTTTTGAGACTGACTTTATCATGCAGTGTAGTTTTCTGAAGATTCATAGAAGTGGTTGCGTATATCAATAGTTTGTTCCTTTTTATGGCTGAGTAGTTCTCCATGGTATGGCCTGTTTAAATCATTCACCTGTTGAATGGTATCTGGGTTATTTCCAGTCCTGGCTATTACAAATAAAACTGATATAAACATTTGCAAACAGGTTTTGTGGGACAATAAGGTTTTTTGGTCTGTTTTTTTTTTTTTTTTTCTTTTTTTTATTTCTCTGGGATAAATGTCAAAAAGTGCAATTGTTGGGCCATATGATAATTGCATATTTGGCTTGCTAAGAATAGTCAAATATTGTCCAGAGTGACAACCATCTGACATTCTCTCTAGCATGTAGGAGACATCCAATTTTTCTGCATCCTTGATAGTTTGATAACATTTGGTATTGTCATTATTCTTTATTACAGCCATTCTGAATGGGGATAATGATACCTCACTGTGTTTTTTATTTGCACTTTATTAATGACTAATGATGTGGAAAATCCTTTCATATGTTTATTGGACATCTGTGTATCTTATTCACTGAAATGTCTTCTCAAATCTTTTTCCAATTTTGCATTGGATTGTTTGACTTTTTTTCCCTTTTCGATCTTGTGAATTCTTTATATATTCTATATACTTGTCCTTTGTTGAATATGTGGTTTGCAGATCTTTTTTTCCCAGTCTGTATATTGTCTTTCAGCCTTTAAACAGGGTCATTTTCTGAGCAAAAGTTTTTGTTTTTATTTATATGAAAGCCAATTATTATTTTTTTAAATGAATTGTTTTTGGTGTTAAGTCTAAGAGCTTTTTACCTAACCATGAATCCCAAATATTCTCTTTTCTTTTTTCCTAAAAGTTTTTAGCTTTACTTTTATATTTAAGTGTATGATCCATTTTCGGTTTTTTAATAAAATTATGAAGTTTCAGTCATGTTTTTTTTTCTTGTTTGTTTTGTTTTCCCTGTTGATACCCAGCTGTTCTAGAACCATTTTCTGAAAAAGCTGTATTTCCTCAATTAAGTTACTTTTGTCCCTTTGTCAAAAATCAGCAGGATGTATATACATAAATCTATTTCCAAGTAGTCTTATTCCATTATCTGTGTGTTTATCCACCAGTATCAGTCTTTATTACTGTAGCTACATAATAAGTCATAAAATCTGGCAGCTTTTTTCCTTCTGCTTTATTCTTCTTTTTCAAAATTATTTTAGCCATGTTCCTTTGTATTTCCATATACACTTTAAAATCGTCATATCTACATCTATAAAATTTCTTGTTGGGATTTTGATAGTAATTGCACTGGACCTGTATATCAGTTTGGGGGGAATTGATACCTTTAATATGTTAAATCCCCTGTTGCATGAACACAGTTTGTCTATTTATTTACATTTTTTATTTCTATTATCAGTGTTTTATAGTTTTCAGCATACAATTTTTATATATGTTTTGCTAGATTTATACCTGGATTTATTTCTTAAAAGCAGAATGCAATAAAAATCTTTATTTCTTGAGTGCCTGGGTGGCTCAGTCGGTTAAGTGTCCAACTCTTGGTTTTGGCTCAGGTCACCGTCTCACAATTTATGAGTTCAGGCTCCACATCGGGCTCTGTGCTGATGGTGCCGAGCCTGCTTGAGATTCTCTCTCCTTCTATCTCTGCCCATTCCCTGCTTGTGCGCTCTCTCTCTCTCTCTCTCTCGCTCTCTCTCCCTCAAAATAAATAAATAAACTTTACAAAAATATCTTATTTCTTTATTGAAGAGACCTGACTTTATCTATCTATCTATCTATCTATCTATCTATCTAATTTGAGAAAGAGAGGGAGAGAGTGGGGTAGATGGGAAGAGAAAAAGAGAGAAAAAGAGAGAGCAAGAGAGACAGAGAGAGACAGAGACAGAGACAGAGACAGAGTGAGTCCCAAGCAGACCCCATGCTCAGCATGGAGCCCAACATGGGGCTCGATTCCACAAACCTAGGATGATGACCTGAACTGAAATCAAGAATCAACTGCTGAAATGACTGAGACACCCAGGTGCCCCAAGTAGAGGAGAGCTGACTTTAATCATTCTTGTCTCTATGCTTCCAAATAGTCAGTGTTTATTAGTTGGATTTTCTATTAAAATTTTCAAAAACCTTATGTTTACCATTTAGAAATGATATCTTCTGAACAAAACATGTTAAAAATTGCTTGTCACTGACATAATCAGAGAAACCAATGTTGCAAATTAATTGGGTTTTGCCATGCCCATTCCTTTGTTCTCCCATTGTTCTCATCAACGGGTGATTTCTAGCAGCATTCCTGGATCCAAAACGTTAGTTTTCTGAGCCCCACTTAATATGCAATGCCAGACCTCAGTATTTTTCAAGGCTCCTGATGATGTCACTTTATGCTAGGACAGCATTCGATGGAAAGTAGGGGGTTAGACGCAGAGCTTTTGACACCAAAAGCACAGTGAAAAATGAGAATCCAGACATTAGGGCTTCTAATGGAATTAATCTGCAGCTCACAGTGTAAACTATTGATATGAAATGGCCTTGTGGCAGCACAAATACTTCACTGAGACCAAACAATGTGTAGATAACCTAGTTTGTTTCCAAATGAAAGCTGTGCATTACAAATTACTTCTTTTCTGTGATTAATTGTAAAATTGTACTGTAGGTTCTGAGGTTCAGTGTTCCCCTGGCACATATGCTGAGGTTTCATGGGAAGGAAGAGTGCAATTCAAAAAAATGAGGATAAATCCTGTTTTGTTCTGCACAGTGGAAAACAAGTAAGCCTATGAAATCCATGGCAAGATACTTCAACCTTTTAAGCCTCAAGTTTTCCAGCTTGAGAGACCAGGGTACACTGAATAAACCAATTTTTGAAACAAACCGATGAACTGTGAAGTATTCCAGAAGAGAAAGAGGACTGAGGTCAGAATTCCTTTAGCTAAGGTGACCAGTTTCTCCTTATTTGTCCAGGACTTTCCTAGTTTTAACAAAGAAAGTCTCACAACCTAGGAAACCGCTCAGTATTAAAATGGAAGTCCAATGTCCCAGGATTCCTCCCATCTCTAACCAGAATGGTTAGTCTCCGTACCTCCAGCTCTCCCTCTTATTAACTTTAGGATTTTAAATGAAACCCATTACTTGTTTGAGTCTAGCTCCTCATCTACAGAAAGTAGAGAATACCTGTTCTATCTCTCACGGGGTCATTGAAAGGAATAAGTGTGATCATGTAAACACAGAGGCACACTATTCAAATGTTTGGGTTTGCTACCATCATAACTCCTAACCACTCCATGCTAACAATATTTTTGTCCTATACTTTACTTAATTGGACTCTCTGGCAGAGAAACAGTCATGAAATGATGAAAAGCTCTGTCCAATGGCTCATCTCTTTCCAACCAGAACAATATTTTCTGCCATACTCTAGAGAACCCTTTAGCTAAGCACAAAATAGCATCTACCCCCAAATTACTGCTAAATGCTGTTTACCCTCTAATCCCCTAATTCTATTCAGCTGACATCACTTTATGGCTCTCTGGCAAATAACACAGTTCAAGTGTATAAGCATAGGGCGTGGATTTGAATAATTGCATGTTTATGTTCAAGAAGAATATAATAAAATATTTACAAATCCTGTTCCCCTCCAAGAGTAATACACTGTTCTATGGTAAAGGCGATGGGATGCTTACAGCTTGCCTTCTGCATTCTAATGATAGCATTTAGGAAAGAAATCACAGGGCTTTTGGTAGAGGTTTCTGTGCAAGTTTTTGGAATGTAGATAGTTGAATGTAACATACCAACAGATTTAAGCAAATTCATGAGGCTTCAAAGTTAATATCTGAAACACTGTCAAGTGCCAGATCTTTTGTTTCACTCTGTTAGTAAATGTAACAGATGGTTTGCAAACATGTTTGGGATCTGAAGGCTGACTGATCATGTCAGTCTGATAGAAATAGAATGCAGCCATTTACCACATCAGAATGTGAGAAAAGGAAAGCTTCAAAATTAAACCTTAAAAGAGAGCAACTTTCTCACTGGGGCTGACTAACAAGAGAGAACACTGAATTTAAAACGTCTGTTACCTCATCACTAACTTTTGACTTTTTTCCTTTTTCTGATGCCAATATGGAATATTAAGAATAAGGATCTGTCACCTTCCAAAAAATAAATAAAAACCATATGCGAATCTTTGAGGCAATAGTGAAATCACCATCACAGATAGAGTTCTGTTGCCATGGGGATGATTATAGTCTCATGAAATTCAGTAATTCAACTTGTTCTCTGTGAATCCAGCTAAATGAAAGACAAAATTCTGTCTCTTTTCTCCAATCTGCAAACGAGAACACTGTTAACCTTGCAGAAAAGGAATGTTAATAGCTGGGCTCCTCTATCTGTCTGACTTCCACCTCTACCCTTCCCATCACAGTGTTGAAGCATAATGTAGGTCAGCGAGGACCAAAGAGAGTAGCTGCTATTACTAAAAATACATGTGATAACACATTTAGCTTTATTCTTGCACCAGTTTGAGGAAGAGCCAGGGCAAGACAATTTCTCCGATTCAAAGCTCTGAAATGACAGGGTCAATAATAGGCTTATCGGGGGTTTGAAACTGGGAAGGTACACAAAAGCTCAAGTCATTCCAGAAAGACTCCTGGTAAATGATCATTTGATATTGGTTGACTTCAACATAGGATACCCAGAGAATTATGGAGTAGGTCTTGCAGTAAGCTGTACTCTCCTTTTGTCTTCGTCCAACAAGTTTGAGAACCTCCTCTGTGCCAGACACCATGCTGGCTATGGAAGACACAACTGAACACAATGACAAGGTGCCAGCTCTCACAGAGCTCACATCCGAAGGAGGGAAAAAGACACCAGGAGAGAGCTCTCTGAGGTGGTCACATCTGGGCTGAGCCTGGCTACATTAAGGAGTGCCATTCTGTAAATGTTCTTACAGTAATCTCACATTACAGATTCAGCTTTTCTCTCTATTGGACACTCCCAACTGGAGAAACTGAGACGCAGAGTGGCTACAATGTACCCAGAGAAGCAAGTAGCCCTCAGAGGACTCCCTGAAACTTAGAGAAGCAAGGGTGAGATCTAATGAAAAAAAAAAAAAATCAGACAGTGTAGGTTCAAATACCAGTTCAACCACCAGTTGAGTAATTAAACTTAACTGAGTTTGACTTTCATCAGCACTGCATATAATACTGAGCTGATGCCCTATTCGCCCCAATATTACAGGGTGCATTTCTTACAAATAAAGGCATTCTCCAACATGATCACAAGATAGCCACCAAAAACAGCAAATTAATGTTGGTGTAGTAACATCTCATCCACAGATTCCATTCAAGTTTCACCAAGGGTCCCAATAATAACAATATAGCAATAGCAAACTGTTCAAATTTGCTGTCATTTCGTTCTACCTTGTTATGGTGTCATTTTAGTATCCTTCTGTTTGGACCAGTTCCTCTGTATTTCTTTGGCTTTCATATCCTTGACATTCTTGAATAGACAGGCCAGTTAATGCGTAGGATGTCCCTCAATTTCAGTTCATCTGTTTTCTCATGACTTGATTCAGATACCCTCCTCAAGACGCATGTCTCCGACACAACTAAATTGGCCACCCTTCCCATGAGCACTCTCCTTGCCCTGCTTGGACTCTGATGCCATGCCCAGTCTCTCATCTGCAAAACTGCCTTCCTCACCCTGTTCATACTCTGACCCTCAACACCAAATTGCCCCCCAGGAGGATGGTATCTATGCTAGTCAGCCCCACCTTGCAGAGACCCTTCTTCTCCCCTGTTTTAAGTCACTGTGCTCCTCCTCACCCAAAACCAATGTCTTCTTTGCTCCATATACTAACTTCAGGGTGCGACTGATTGTTCAAGAAGAAAGGAGATGAGAGATGTGATCAATAAATATTATTCCAGAACATTTCTGAGTATTTAGAGTAAGTTAATACAGACTTATCTATGTATTATTTGCAGTTAGGACCAATTATCATGAGACTTGCTGTCCAGAAGCCAGTGAAATTGGACAATTGCCACTATACTCTTCCTCTTCAGTGAAAAGCCATAGTAAACACTTGTGTGCTTGGGTCCAAACCTATCCATTAGGGATATGTTCACTACCTAGCAGAAAATGCGTCTGAACTTGTCCAGCTGAACATAAGCTTCCTATTGCTTTACCCATCCCAACTTCCCAGTTCTGCAGAGGATGCCCCCCCCCTCAAATTCTCTATTTTCCACAAGTGACTTTTCAGTTTATCTCTAGGTCTGTTCACTTATCTGACATCTCTCTCCATCCCACTTCTATATATAATAGAATTAGTTTATTGATACAACTGTTTTACATGTTATATAAGACCTGCTGACAATTCTGTAGTCTTCTTACTTTATCAGCTACTTTATACCCTAAATTAGATCTTGTTACCATCACAAAGATAACAAGCCTCTCCCTCCTCTTTCTCTCTCTCTGTCTTTCTCTCTTCCCCCGCTACCAACACGCACACTTTCTAAGGTTCATAGTAGCTGACCATAGAGAATTCTGCAGTAAGTTATTTATTCATTTATACTTGTAACAAATATTTTTGACCAGTGGTCATTACAAGGCCCAGGATTAGGCACCAGGGTGAACACATGAATCAAACTGAACTCCAAGTCAGTGTCTGGTGAAGTTCACTGGCAAAGCTGAATATAACAACAAATAACCATTTATTGCATTGATTATTGCCTTTTCCCTTTTGATATGTCTTATCTGTTCATGTTTCCTAACTTGACAATAAATGGGACCAGAGAAATACATGCACTCTTCCATTATTTCATTATTTTAAAGGCTTTATCCTTTTAGAACAGTTTTACATTTACAACAAAATTGAGAGGAAGGTAGAGAGTTTTTTATACTCCCTGCCCCCATTCATGTATACCCTTTCCCATTATCCATATTACTCACCACAGTGGTATTTTTTATCATTATTATTATTATATCATTTTTTTTTTACCATGGATGAACCTATGTTTGACACATCATAAACACTCAAAGTCCATTATTTACCTTGGGGATCACTCTTGGTGTTGTACATTCTATGGATTTGGACAAATATATAATGACATATATCCATAAATGTAATATATAAAGTATTTTCACTTCCCTAAAAATCCTCTGTGCTCTGCCTATCCATCTCTCCTTCCCCCTACCTTGGGCAACCACTGATCTTCTTACTGTCTCCAGAGCTTTGCCTTTTCCAGAATACCATACAGTTAGAATCATACACTACACAGTGTTTTTCAAATGGACTCCTTTCACTCGGTAATATGTATTTAAATTTTCTCCATATGTTTTCATGGCTTGATAGTTTATATCATTTTAGCACTAAATAATATCCCATTTTATGGATGGACCACAGTTTACTTATCTGTTCATCACTTGAAGGGCATCTTGGTTGCTTTCCAGATCTGGCATTTATGAAAAAAGCTGCTATAAACATCCATGTGCAGGTTTTCATGTGGACAATTTTAAACTCCTTTGGATAAATAACAAGGAACATGATTGCTAAGTCACATGGTAAGAGTATGTTTAGTTTTATAAGACACACCCAGTGGTCTTCCAAGGAGGTTGTGACATTTTGCATTCCCACCAGTAACGTAGGAGAGTTCCTGTTGTTCCACACCCACAGCATTCAGTATTATCATTGTTCAAGACTGCAGACATTCTGATAGGTCCTTAGTTGTACCTCTTTATTTTTTAATGTATCTTATCTATTGAAAAGTACATAAAACATAATGTCAGTTTAGTGACTATAAATGCTGATGTTTATAATTACTTATATAAAAGTTCTTACTTTTATATTTATATATATATATGTGTATAAAGATGTTGTATATGTTTTATATGTAATATACATAATATATATAATAAAAAATATATTATATATTTATATTTAAATAACTCACAAAAAGAAATAGAATGGGGGCACCTGGGTGGATCAGTCAGTTAAGCATCTAGCTCTTGATTTTCGTTGAGTACATGATCTCACTATTGTGAGATGTAGCCCCACTTCAGTCTTTGTGCTAAGCGTGGAGTCTGCTTGGGATTCTCTCTCTCCCTTTTCCTCTGTCCCTCCCCCACTCACACTCTTTCTCTCTCTCTCAAACAAGAAAAGAAATAGAACATTGCTAATACTTTAAAACTGTCCAACCTTCCCATTCTCCATCCCCACAAAAGTAATTATGGCATTATGATGAGTCATTTCTTTACTTTTTCAGAAATTTGTCACCAGTGTATGCACCACTAGAAAATTTAGTTTATTTTCCTGTTTTAAGGTTGATATTAATGGAATCATACTATATACATTCTTTTTCTTGTTTCTTTTATTTAATATTACTTATATGACCCATTAAAGTTGTTATTCATGGATATAGTTTGTTTATATCATCAATGTAAAATAGCCTATTGTTGGGATATACTTGGATGTATTTATCTATTCCCCTTATTAAAGAATATTGGAGTTTTTTCAAATCTGGGACTGTTTATGAATACGGCCATAAACAATCTTTGCTTATAACATGATGCATAACCAGGCAGGTAAATTTCTCTATATCTAAGATTGTAATTACTAGGTTCTTGATCAACATTATCAGAAAATACATATTTTCAAAAGCAATTATACCAATTTGTACTACATCAGCAGTATTAGAGTTCCCCTTATTCCATATCCCATCAATATTTAGCATTGTCAGGCTTTTAAATTTTTGTCATTTTGATGGGTGTATAATGATACTTTGCTGTGGTTTTAATTTACATCTCATTAATTACTTAGGAAGCTAAACAGTAATCCATGTACTCTTTCAAATGCTGACCATTAAGTCTCAAAAGATTACTTCTGATCTGATGGTGAATAAGCAAATATTCAGCATTAGACTTGTAGACAAATCAGTGTAGAACAAGTAAAATCCCTTATCACTCTTAAAATTTAGAAGAAGATAATATTCCTTAATATAATTTTCATATTGAGACTTTTTTCTTAAAAAAAGTGGCTTTGTCAAGATTTGGTATCCACCTAATATATAGAGAAATCAATATGAAGTGTATAGTGAGATAAGCCAAGAGACTACATTAGCTAAAACATAACTGTAAGGAAATAAAAACACAATAGGAGAATAAAAACAAAGATGCATTGTAGGCAGCAAAGAATAGAACTGGTATTTGGAACACCATATTTCTGGTGTTTGTCCATGAAGGAAGAAAAGCAGACAACAAAGCCCTGAGAGCCCCTTCCTCCCATTCATGCTCCCACTTATACATGTATACCAACCCTTGACCTATTCTCTATTATTCTGGCTTTTACCAGCATGTACAACCACAATACTAAACTTTTTTTCAGTCTGTGCTTATCAAATACCCCCCCCCCCCCCCGCCCCGACCCTTTTTATAACTCCTACATACTACCAATTCCCCACCAGTCAACTTCCAATTATACTTGTTCCAATTTCTTTACCAGAACATCTCTTACTAACCATCTGTTATGGCTTCATTCTATTATAGTGTCTTCCATTCTTCCTTCTGTCCACTGAATCATTATATTTATCTATTTCCATATTTTGGACAATATCTTTCAGGAACCCGGCAGCCTTGAGCAAGAGCTAAAGTTTCATGTGCATTCTTATTTCTTTCTCAGGGGTAAATGAACTCTATATAGGAAATAAAGGTTTTCTTTAATGTTTGTTGCAAGATTCCTACCATGCATAGGACTCAGTTATAAATTTAATAGTGAGGCTAGCCCTCACCTGTTATAGAATAAATGTCAGAGTCTGGATGTTCACTCCCTAAAGGTAGCTATTATCCGAAAGTAATGTTAGTGATATGGTTCTAGTTAATATCAAGTCTATAGTTTTTAGTGGATATTCTAAAAGACATATACAAGCTTATATAAGTGCATGCACATGTTATGTGTATTTATTTCCGGACTTTCAACCTAGGATACTGATTTGATTCATATTCCAGAGGTGAATGAAGCCCTGAAGTGTTTTAACTGTTTTAAAACTTGTTTTCTATTCAAAGATTTGTTTTCTTATCTATGTCAGGTAATTCGCCAAAAAAGGACAGATCAATGCTATGAAAACACCAATGTGTTGCTTAGGGATCTTCACTTGAAAAGCATGCTTTTCAAGTTCATTGTATACATGTTTTTCTTTCGTTGATTTTAATGTAAAAGGACAAAGCACATGAAACTTTAAAAAGAGAGAGTTTCCAATCATTTGGGTCTCAACAGATGTTCAGTTCAGCTCTGTTTTACTCACTGCTGGTTTCAGCCTGAGAGAAAGCACTCTGTTTGGCCAAGATATTGCTGACAATATTGGCAATGCAGCCATGGCCGCCAGTTATTCACTTTGAGAAGTGTGACAAGTTAATCCCTCATTTCCTAATTGAGACATTCAGGAACATAAACCAAATGATCTCTGTGGAACTTCAGGAGGGTGCTATATTATTCAATACTTATCTGAATACCATTCTTACCCAGAGGGCCACACAGTATCACATTATCTAATCTAGCTTATTTCAAGCTGGATATACTCAAGGACTATGACCATTCTTTTACCATAATCTATCTCTGCAGGAAGATACTCACAAACTTCTGCAAAATCAGTTCAAATGATAACCCTTTTCTGTAAAACTTCTTTATGCTTAATGTGAATCTCATGCATTTGTAGTTCATGCTTAGTTTTCCACATGCTGTCCATGGTGAAAGGAAAATAATTTAAAACTGGTTTTTATGTTGTTTTATGTTCTTCCTTAACATGTAAAAATTGTTCTGATAAGTCAGTAAGAAAAGACCAACAGTCCAATACGTAAGTGGGTTAAATATCTAAACAAAAAGTTAAGAAAAAAGAAAATAGAAATTGTTATGAAATGTATGGAAAGATGCTCATTTTCATTCTTAATGCAAGTCAAAAGAATTTTGAGATACTGTTTTTCACCTGAGAGGTAGGAAACAGGAACTTTCCTCCACTGTGGGGATAGGGGTTATTAATAATTATAGATCTTATGAAGGTCAATTTGGTATACATCTTTTGATGCAGAAATTCCATTTCTGGATCTCACCAATATACTAGATCTCTCTCTCTCTCTCTCTCTCTCTCTCTCTCTCTCTCTCTCTCCAGAGTTATTAATTGCAACATTCTTCTCTGTAATAGCAAAACATTCAAAATATCTTGAATGCCTTTCAGAATAATACTGGTTTAAAAAATAATGAGGAAGCTTTTGGGGAATTGCTATCTATGGAAATGTCCCCACAATATATTTTAATAGAGTAAAGTGGAGTACAGAACAATGTTTATAATATGCTACTGTAATTTGGGCTTAAAAGGGTGGACTATATATATATTTTTTCTTATATTTATAAAGATTATTTCTGGAACAATGAATAAGTTACAGCAACACTGCTGCCCCTTAGGAGGGGAATTATATGAGTGAGGGGATAAAGGTCAGAGAGACATGCATCAATTTACACATTTGTTGTTCCTTTTACATGTTGTATCATGGGCAACATAATCTACTTGATGTAAAAAAATTTAAATGTAAAATGTAAAATGTTTCTCATCAGTTCACTTGACTTCCATCTTTTGAAATCCATTTGTTCATTCAATATTAATTTCACTTGGCTTAAAGTAAGAAGTAGAAAAGCTATAAAGAAAGGCATCATTAAGAAGAATGTCATTATTGCCCTATATAGGAAGGGGTGACTTACATTTGTGAGTTTAATACAAAGCATAATTTGTGATAAGTGGTATAATGAATGTCTTATCTAGAAACTACAGAAGCTCAGTGAAGAGAAAATCACATCAGTAACAAGCAAAGTTTCACTTTAGAGATGATATTTGACTTAAAGAGAAATTTGAGGACGGATATAAAAGAGAAAATATGTCAAACAGAAGAAAAGCTATAGAACCTTTTCTATAGGCATGAGACTTCTTTCTGCCGATAAATGCAATACTTTACTATTGGACCACCCGCATTAGTGATTTAATTAAAGTGACATTTAATCAGCCAAGCACCTTGTCTATTTGTAATAATTTTTGCAGTTTTTCCATGCTGAATCAATACATTTTGCTACTAATATCATCATTTTTATGAACAAAATTGTCCAATTATTTGTTCTTATATTACCATAGAATTTTGGAATTGTGTCCAATATCTTGGCCACCATGTATGGTTGGCAGGTTATTCTCTGCATGAATCCAAGACATGCAAATTGGGAGTTGTGTCTACCTCGAGTGGGTACCTTTTTCTAAATGACACAGATGCCACATGGCCAGATGGTTCCCTCATTTTGTAGGGAAACAAAGGTTTTCATCACATGAAAATATTTCCAAATACATTGATCATTTAATTGGTCCCTTAGTTCCACTCAAATATTCCACCATCATTCTAGTGTCTATTCCCATGAGTTCATTCCAGGTATCTCTGGAAAAGTCTCTTGCTGATTGCTGGATATTACAAATATAATATCAAACAATAACCAAGAGAAATATTCAGCCATGACACAAGATTTTATGAAAGCTAAGTAAGTGATGGAGAACAGCTGGAATTGCCTTTAAAATATTAATAAACAAGATCCTCAATCTTATTATCTAGATGCTTATTCTAGACCCTCAATCAGTAAGAATCTAGAAAGTTAGACCAGACAATAATCAAAGATGAGAAGCTCAATATTTTCTACAAGACAGGCATTTGAAAAAGGAATAAAAGTGAATAACAAAAGATAAAGAGTTGCCTTTGAAAAAAATTGATCAAAACAATGATATTCTATATGATTTTGTTGTAGTATACATGAATCAATTATAAAAATCAAACTTGTGTTAGAAACATTTTTGTTTATCTGATAATTGTGATTAAAATCTATTTTAGTAAATGTAAGTTCAAATATATTTACTTTCTAAAGTATTTTTAGTTGCATTTTTGAAGACAGTTGCCATGGAATATTTTTATTCCTTTTTTTGTTGTTGCTATGAAATTGTTTTTGGTGTTTAAAGAGGTTCCAATTTAAAAGATCTTTTTAATAACACTTCTCTTCATCAGATTTTTGTGGAAAGATTGCTGTTTATGAGATAAACTAGGAAAATAAATTATGCCTGCCTATTCATAAGTAAATATGTAAAGCAATGATTCATTTTGGAAATAGAAAAGAAATCCTATAAATTCTATTAGATATATTGCTGGTAAGTATATAGGTTGATATATAATATAAATAAATAGCAATTTGTCAGTAATATAACAATCTAAAAATTTTGTCCCAGCAATACACTTTTAAAAATGGATCCTCAAGAAAATAATCATAAAGTTGGAAAGCACATATCACATAATTATTTACAATAAACCAAGTTTGAATAATCTTCATGTCCAACAGTGGGGGATGTTTAACTAAACTTCGGTACCTCCATCAAAAGGAATGCCATGCTGTTGTTATATATGTTGATGAAGTTGATTTGGATGTAAATTTATAACAATAAAAGCTTTTTAAGATTAATTCTTAAATGAAATGAAAATCATACACATACATACTCTATAAGCTCATTTGAGTTTAATAATCAAGAAATACCAGAGTCCTCCCCAAAGCACCTTATCCAGAACTAGTATCTTACTTTGAACCCAGAGTTCAATAGGGATGACTTCATTGGCCTACCCATTTTAAGTATATAGAAAGATCTGCCCATGGAATTGTCTCTTTGTTCTTGGGGCTCTGTCTACCTCTTCAGCCTCATTTGCGGTCACTTTCTCAATCATTTTGGTTTCTCAGCTCTGAACTGTTTATGGTTTCCTAAAGAGGTGTTGTAATTCAGTTCTTCCATGCCTTTGTATATGCCCATATGCCCATTCAATGCCTTTCTTACAACCCCTCTGCTGTTTAGAAAGTATTTATTTATCTTTCAAAACGTAGCTCAGTTAGGACCTCCTTTAAGATGGCATTCAAGATACCTCAATATATCATCCCTCCCACCTCCAAAGAAGATGATGCTGAAAAGATCATGCATGTTATGTTTGCATCCTTTGAAACGTTTATTGTTGAAAATATGACAAGGTGTTCTTTAATTTATTTTTTTAATATTTTTTTAAAGTTTATTTATTTTGAGACAGAGCACAGGCAGAGGAAGAGCACAGAAAGACAGAGAGAGAGAGAGAGAGAGAGAGAGAGAGAGAGAATCTCAAGCAGGCTCTGTGGGTGAGCACAGAGCTCGACATGAAATTGTGAGATCATTACCTAAGCTGAAATCAAGAGTTGGATGCTTAACAGACTGAGCCACCCAGGCACCCTGACAAGGTGTTGTTTTAACTCATCTTTTCTACTTATGGTAAGCTTCTTGAGGGTGGAATATATAATTTTAATTATTCATGTATCAATAATGCTTTGTGTATTACCTCTCAAGAAATAAATTGACAAATGTTCCCAGAAGAAAAATAGACACTGTAAAAATAAAAAGTATAAAATGATTGATTTTCCTTTCCTTTATAAATAAAGCTTCAGAAGTTAAAACTGTGAGTAAATCATAATGACATACAGCCAAGCTCAATATTAGACTCTTCACCCTAGAAAATGCAAAAGATTCATCACACAATAATTTACCTAATTAAACCTTTTCAGTTTTCATTTTCAGCAGATGTGTTCTCAATTTCTACTTTTTAGATAGATTTTTGACAAACTAAATGGCCTCATCAACTTTCTCTTGCTTTACAATGGAAAATTGCAATGGGGAAAAAAATTCTTCTTCAGAAAAGAGGTAAATAAGCATGTGGCAAGCTCTTTGAAAGAGTCATCTGCTCAGAGGAAAATCTCAGATGTTGTGAGGGCAAAACATGGGTCTGCTCACTTCCTCCCACACTAAGTTTTCAGGAAGTCCCTAAGGGAGAATGTTAATTGCCACTAAGGCATTGCCTCTTTTCTCTTGTTCTCCACTCCTTTTCCTCTCTTCTTTATTTTGTCAACGGTGTTCTTTTTTTTTCCTCCAAATCTATGTGTCTAGTGAAATCATAATCACTGTGATTCAATTGTTAAGGGACCTTCTCTGTAGTTCTCCAGGGCCAACCTTGCTGGTATCAATTCTTTCTTCTGACTTCCTTATAGCACTTGCTAGGGGTTAGGCCTCTAGTACTTATCCTTGTTTGCACTGGAGCTATTAATACACTTATCTTGTGTCTCTTAGTTACCTGTAAGTTCTAGGAAACACAGGCTATATCTTATGTACATTTATTCCCCCTAGTATCCTAGAAGATTCATTAGTAAGCTGTGGACTCCATAAACAAGGTTAAAAAAATCCGAAGGAGAAAAAAAAAAAACAAAAAAACACTGGGATGAAAGATTAATAAAGGCTGAATTTATTTATTGATAAAGGGGATAGAATGGAGGACAGATAACATGTGGTTGAATATTTTGAGTCTCATAACTTTTCATAACTTGAACCCTTAGTTACTAATTCCCTTCCCTAAAAAAAAAAAAATTACAAATCTAGAAAAGCAGATATATGAGAACAGACAGAGGCAGTTACTGACACTGAGCTCTGCACAAGCAAGGCCACAACATTACTACCGTACAGGTATGAAAGCAGCTGCTGGTCATAAACAGTCATCATGTCACCACAGCTGACACTGTGTAGGCACAGACAGTGTGCTAGGCACTGACTGGACTAAATTAATCTCAGGTAATCCTCAAAATGACGGTCAGAGTGAGGTACTCTTAATCTTCCAGTTTTACAAATGAGAACACTTAAGCCTCAAAGAGGTTAAGTAACTTCCCTAAGTTCCAAAACTAATGATTAAATCAGACATCAAATTCTGATTGGCCTGACTTCAGAGATACTATAATGCCCCAACATGCAGGAAATTTAGAGACGTAAAATATAAACCACTTCTTTTTCTTGTTAAAACAACAACAACAAAACAACAAAAATTATGTTATACCTGTGATTCTCAAACACAATTCATATGAAAATATCATTCTAAAAATATTTTCACAAGAAACATCCTAAATCTCAACTGAAGCATTTATTTGTATCTTTATTAAGTTTTTAATTTTAATTCCAATATTGTTAGCATACAGTGTTCTATTAGTTTCAGGCATACAATATAGTGATTCAGCAATTCTACACATTACTCAGTGCTCATAAGGATAAATGTACTTTTCAAAAAATTTTTTAATGTTTATTTACTTATTTTGAGAGAGAGAGAGAGAGAGAGAGAGAGCACACACAAGTGGGGGAGGAGCAGAGAGAGAGGGAGAGAGAGAATCCCAAGCAGAGTTCATGTTGTCAGTGCAGAACCCAATGCCCAGTGGGAAGGGGGCATTCGCTGGAGAGGAAGAGAGAGAGAGGGAGAGTGAGCGAGAGAGGGGTGAGAGCTGGATCTCACAAACCGTGAGATCATGATCTGAGCCAAAATCAAGAGTTGGAGGCTTACCCGATTAAACCACCCAGGATAAGTGGATTCTTAATCCCCATCACCTATTTCGCCCATCCCCTGACCCAACTCCCCTTTGGTAACCATCTGTTTATCCTCTATAATTAAGAGTCTTCAGCTGAAGCATTTCAATTCATAGTGCAATCACCTTCACCCTCTTACTCCTGCCTTCCCACTTCCCACATTCTATTGGCTTCTTTTCTTTCCTGTAATTTTTAATTGGAAAACTGGTGAGTATCTATTAGCATATTAATATCTGTCATGTAGACATATTTATTTCTACTAATGCAGCCCAAGACTGCATTAGATCGTTAGGGTCAATCACACTATTATTTATACTGGATTTGTAGTTGTAACACTTAAGAATGCTTTTTGCTGCAAGTAACAGAAAATCTGACACATGGGCTTAAATAGGAGAATAAACACCAATAACATAAAATTTAGAGGCAGGTAGATACCACTGTTGTTTCTATGACTCAATAGTTGTCTAGTAACATCTCTGTGATTTCCTTGGCCATATCCCCTTACATGTTGCTTCAGGACCTGCCCTAATTACCATGTTGAAAGCAGAAAACCGGAAGAAAGAGGTAGAGTTTGGCCAGATACATCTTTATTTTTGATTGGGAAAGAAAATCTTCCCAGACTTCTTGTCTTGATATTCTTGTCTCATAGGCTACAGTGAGCTACATCCCTCAACAAGAGAGGCAGCAAAGGAGAAGGGGTTTTAAATGGCTTTTAGGTAACCAGTAAACCGTAACTGCTACATAAACCTAAGGTAGAGATTGACTTAGCCAGGGTTGAGATGTTTTATCTCTCAAATCATGTTACTTCTTCAGAGACATCCTCCTTGACCCTCCAGCTCTATCAGATTGTTATCTGTTCTAACAGCATTCCAGATTGCTTCTTTTGGTGCGTGACAGTCTATCACAGTATAACGTATAATTAAAACTTGGGGAAATTTCTGATAGTGCTTTGGGATACACTCTAAGAATTGGTCATGATTTATGTTTAAGTTTTTTACAGCTCACCATGCATGTTTAATATACCCTGAAATATTTATATAGCTTAGATATTGCACTTGGAAGACATTTCATTTGATATTTGTACATTCAAGCTAGATGCTAATTTGTTCAGAAAATACATTAGGCGTGCATTTATTTTTCAGAATTATTTCTAAAAGTGAATTATAATTTCCTTCTTATTATCCAGTTTCCACTTAAAGAATGAACTATACCCCAAGCAGAATTGCAAATTCCGGTAGGTGTGACCCCTGCTAAAATTAATTTAGGATAGCTTCTCCTTAAATTGTTTCCCCCGTGACATCAGGTGAATTGATCACAAGAGACTTAATAACTTTGGTTTAAGTCTACATTCTTTATAAATCTGTAATCACTTCACATCAGACATTCCATTAAAGAGCTGATATTTGTAAAGCAAATCATTGAATTCTTCCAAAGCAGTTTGCTGAATGGTCACATGAACTAATTACTGTTTATTACCACCTACATATCTTCTAAGGGAAGCTTTAAGCAGATAAGACAGCATATTTTAACTAAGAGCAATGTGTAACTACTTAGAAGGCAGAAAATAAATTTGAAAAACTACATATTCTTTTAAAGCTGCCTATTAGTTTCTCAAACCAATAAACAACAATTCCTCAAAAGACCATACATGGTCATTCTGATAAAGACAAATGTGCCATGATCAATATATTTTAATTAAAAAGAGAACATACATCAGCATGGAGATGCACATTTACAGGACCAGACTGACTGCATTAGTTCAATTGTTTTAAGTGTTTTAGGTTGGTCATTCCTAGGATACATGGACATATTAGGCCTATTAAGGAAAAACTTTCCATATTTAAGTTGCAATAAGAAAAAAAAAGCTGCCAAGAAAAGAGGTAAGTAAGCATGTAGCAAGAACTTTAATTTACTCTGAGGATAAAACATACTCACAACCAATGGGTGAAGCAAGCCAAAATTTAATTCCATGTTCTATATCCCTAAGACCTAGTCAAGGAGAAAATTCTCACCATTCATGAAATATAATGTATACCCATGGAGTCTTTTGTTCCAACAGCCTATCAGATACCAGGGAAATTGGGTCCTTCCTTCTATGGTTGAGGGAAGATTAGAATTTTGGTCATCAGGTCATAAGAGGTGAAACAGAAGTAGCATCATGCACTGGAAATCTGACCTATTTGCTCAGGCTGCCCCAAAGAACCTCCAATCTCTTTTTAAGGAATTAGCTAGTATACTCACTCCTACCACACAGGCAAAAGTAACCTGCTAATCTGTTTTGTTTTATGACATTACCTGTTTATTTTCTTCTCTCTGGCTTAATTACTTACTTGTTTACTTTCTTTTTATTACTTCTAGAAAGTAATTTCCATGAAAGTAAAGGCCATGTCTCTTTAGATTACCACAGTAACCCCAGGACCTAGAAGACAGTTTGCTATAAAAGACTCAAAATAATCCTTTGTGAAATTAATGAATTAAGGTGAAGCACTCACAAAAACA
Source organism: Panthera uncia (assembly GCF_023721935.1). Lineage (NCBI taxonomy): Eukaryota > Metazoa > Chordata > Mammalia > Carnivora > Felidae > Panthera > Panthera uncia. The sequence goes on from NC_064814.1 coordinate 28,100,242, forward strand.
GTGCCCTGCGCACTCAATAAGTGCTCGTGTTTTTTACCCATAAATTCCACATAAAATTACCAGGAGCAAAAACACAACAAAATTTTATTTTTAGCCTTTCCTAGTCTGTTTGGAAAATGCTATTGTAGGCTTAATTCTCTCTTCTCTCCTAAATATTTTAACTAAGGAGTTTCCATCTGCACTGTCTGTTAGAATGTGCTATTGAGCCAGAGCACATCAAAAAAACCAAAACCAGGGCGCTGAAGATCGACAGACTCTAGCCTGGCAGACTTTGAAACATAATGAGGAGAATATGAAGTCCTGGGATTGCAGTCCAAGCAATTTGACAATTCCTTGGGGAAAAGACCACGATCCAGAAGGTTGACTCAAACATTTTAGGATAGATAAACCAGAAGTGACACTCCTGAGAGCCAAACTAAGGAGAGACTAATAAGAATGTCCCACCTCCTGTTTTCAGACACGTAACACCAGATGAGGAAACAATTCTTTTTCGTACTGGAGCCAGCTGGACAGTCCAAAAAACCACCGCTTTCCCTGATTTTAAGCTTTGGAAATCCCACTGGAGACAGCAAACACCATATATAAAGAATCATTCCATCAAATGAGGAGAGGGTATTCCTTTCATACAACTTTAGAAGCTCTGCTGTCTGTTGACAAAACACATTTAGAAACTGAAGGTCTTCAATTTACTTTGATTTACAGAGCTGTGAGAGAGAAAGTAATATGCTTAACAGTCTTTATTGGATGGTAACTCAGCTCAAGAAAATCTTCCATATTTATTTCCCTGGCCATAGCTTAAAAAATCATTAGGTTAAAAGGCAATAATCATAATGTGCTCCCCTACTAAACAGAAAACTCCTGAAAGGCAAGAATTAACTTTGCCACAATTGCCTAATTTTCTTACTAGCATAGTAAATGATACTGACAACATGATTAGTCTCTCAGCTACCCACATACCAGGAATGAAGAGAGCCTCTATCTAAAAGTCCTATTAACTAGGTTTGTGATATTAGGTAAATCATGTATGATTGCTGGACTTCTATTTCCTATATATAAATATGTGAGGGGGAGGGTATGGTCCAGTTACCCTATTTTCAGTTAGAACAGATTAGCTATTTTCTGTTTTAAGCATTAGGATCTTGTATGGGTCTTAGTGGCTCCAGAAAGGTATATTTATGTATTAGGAACTGTAAATGTGACCTTATTTGACAAAGTGCCTTTGCAGAGGTAATTAAGAATCTTGAGATATCACCCTGGATCACCCTTGTGGACCTGAAATCCAATGACCAATGTCCTTATAAGCCACTGAGAAGACACCATGTGAAGATGGAGGTAGACTGGAGTAATGTAGCAATAAGCCCAGGAACTCCTGGAACCACCAGAAGCATGAAAACACAAGAAAAGATGGTCCCTTGGAACCTTCAGAGAGAGCAGGGCCCCACCAATACCCTGACTTTAGACTTCTGAAGGCTAGAAGTGCTCTAATAAATTCCTGTTGCTTAAACCACCAAGTATGGGGGCACCTGGGTGGCTCGGTCAGTTAAGCGACCAACTTCGGCTCAGGTCATGATATTGCAGTCCATGAATTCAAGCCCCGCATCGGGATCTTTGCTGACAGCTCAGAGCCTGAAGCCTGTTTCAGATGCTGTGTCTCCCTCTCTCTCTCTCTCTCTGCCCCTCCCCCACTCACGCTCTGTCTCTCTGTCTCTGAGAAATGAATAAACCTTAAAAAAAAATTTCTTTTAAATAAATAAACCACCGAGTTTGTGGTAATTTGTTTCTATGGCCACAGGAAATGATTATAGTCAGGGTTTGACAGATGCTAGAATTCTACTCAAATGGTTACAGTGAAGAGAATTTGGAGTATTTCTGAAAGAGGTACGGGCAAGGTTGAAGAATCTAAGCACTCAGGGATAAGCAACAACAAGTAGGAAGCTTTGCTACCTCTAGGTCTAAAAGGACAAAAGGAAGAAACAGCTTTATCTTTAAGGGAGCTAAATGAGCTGGAGCTATGTGGGAGGACCTGCCAGAGCAAGCTGTGGAGGTCATCACCGGCACCCAGCACTGTAGAAACGCAGAATCAAATCAGGAAGGACTCAGGGGTACCTGCATGGATCAGTCAGTTGGGCATCTGAATCTTTTTTTTTTAATTTTTAAAAACATTTATTTATTTTTGAGAGACAGAGAGATAGAGAATGAATGGGGGGAGGGGGGCAAAGAGAGAGGGAGACACAGAATCTGAAGCCGTCTCCAGGCCCAGAGCTGTCAGCACAGAGCCCGACGCGGGGCTCGAACCCACGAACCGTAAGATCATACCCTGAGCCGAAGTCAGACGCTTAACCGACTGAGCCACCCAGGCGCCCCAAGACAAGTTTTTAAAAAATGTTTATTTATTTTCAAGTGGTGGTGGGGAGAGGCACAGAGAGAGGGAGACACAGAATCTGGAGCAGGCTCCAGGCTCTGAGCTGTCAGCAGAGTCAGACATGGGGCTCAAACCCACGAATGGTGAGATCATGACCTGAGCCGAAGTCAGAGCTCAATCCACTGAGTCACCCAGGCACCCAATGAATCTTGATTTCATAGGATTGAGCCTGGTGTCCCCATGTCAGTCTCCACATTGGGCATGGAGACTGTTTGAGATCCTCTCTCTCCCATTTCCCTCTGCCTCTCCCCGACTCATGCACACACTCTCTCTCTGGAAAACAAAACAAAACAACAACAAAAAAAGCAAACAAATAAATCAAAGCAGAAAGGACCTAGAGCAGAAATGAAGAAAATGTACTGGCATCTCATCTCCTCTCCTGATCCTCCAGGCTGCTGGTGGTGGTTCCCCTTATTGTCCAAATACAACCAGAAGCAGAGAACAAGAAACCTGAGGGTTACATCCCATAGGATTCTGCCCTCTGGGGGACAGAGAAGGGCAGAGAAATTTGGAGAATGTCTGGGAGAAATCAAAGGGAGAATAACTTGCATAAGTGCCAACTAAGATTTAGTTTTTAAAAAGAAATGTAGGGGCGCCTGGGTGGCGCAGTCGGTTAAGCGTCCGACTTCAGCCAGGTCACGATCTCGCGGTCCGTGAGTTCGAGCCCCGCGTCAGGCTCTGGGCTGATGGCTCGGAGCCTGGAGCCTGTTTCCGATTCTGTGTCTCCCTCTCTCTCTGCCCCTCCCCCGTTCATGCTCTGTCTCTCTCTGTCCCAAAAATAAATAAAAAACGTTAAAAAAAAAAATAAAAAAAAAATAAAAAGAAATGTATTGGAAAAAGAAAAGAATAAAGTCTGGAGATTATTTCCAGGAACTATTTTATTTCTAACAGTCTATGATTCTCTGAAACACCATGTCGAAACATGTTCCTCCTTCCTAAATTTCAGTTTTCTCTGCTTTGAAGGAAATATTCTCTGCAAAGTTTAATAAATCTTTAATAAATCTCAATAAATCTCTTGAATCAGCCCAATAGAAGGAAACTAGCATTTTACAACACTTCCAAGAACTGTTGGAGGTTATTTATGTAACTTCTCAAGTAAACCTTATAAAAACTGTATAATTCAAGTATTATTGTATCCGTATAATACAGAATTAAACTGAGGCTCAGAGAAATTGAGTAAAATTTCATAGATAATAAACAACTAAGCTGAAGTCTAAGTCACTTATGTCTAACTCCAAAAGCTGTTCTTGCCACTCTTTCTTGTCTTAATTGTACCTAATATCCAGAAATTAAAGCATTACTACCCTATCCCCTCAACTAACCCCATGCTTAAACCAGAAAACCATGTGAATTGGGAAAAAAAAAGACAAGTATGTAAAATAAAATTCTGCTGAAAAAAATCAGACAAATATGCTTCTGTCCTCTGGAAGAGGTCTATTTTTACTATCAGTTGACTGCTTTAAGACCATTCTCAGCCATATTTGGAATAGGGAAATTAAAATATTAATGGCCATCCCTCAATAAGAGTCTATATTAATGTGCTTGATCATAGTTTCTTACTATTAATCTCAAATGATGGAATAATAAGAAACAAACATTATCCCACTGTAAACAATTAGAAAGCTGGGGGAGTCATACATCAAAAAATGTTTTCAGGGACTGGACAACAGGTAGTTCATGAGTATGATCTTTCTTTCCCAAAAGGGAAACAAGTGAAGAATTAAGTCCTGTTGTTCTTGCTTTCTCGCTAGAGGCACATCCCAGACTACAGTGTGAAGCATGGGATCCAAGCAGGCATACAGGGCTCACTCTCCTGAGGAAGACAGAGATTAGATCTCAAAACAGTGGGAAATTGCTGGGCAGGATTCTGGAGAGAAGGGAGCCATGGGGAAGGAGTGTCAATGGGGGCTCCAAAAATCTCCATTGGGGTTTCCAAGAATTTGTGCCAAATGATACGGTATGTATGCAGAGGGCTCCTTGAAACTGGGTAAAGAACATCTGGCGGGTGACAATCTGAACAATTTAGAGAGCTCGCACAGAATAGGGAGACAATTTACCTCAACCAGCCAGAAAGGAGCCTTCTCCTTTAACACCTGAGCTATTCAAGTGATATCCCAGACTGCTCACACCATAGTAGTAGAGGTAGCTTATTTCTAGAATAAAGGCTACTGCAGACTTTCCCTAGTAATGCTTTAAGTGAGCCTTGAATAGATCAAATGGATATGCAAATAATTTAACTATTTGTCAAAACAAACGCTAAACCTTTTAAAAGGAAGACAACAAAATCCAGACACCAAGCAGTGTAATATTCAGGAAGCATAATCCAATAAAAATTTCTCGATGTGCCAAGAAACACAAAAATACAGCATCATCTGGAAAAAGTCAGTCAACAGAAATAAAACCTGAAATGACAAAGATGATAGAAAAAGAGTTAAAACCAACTATTATAATATGTTCAGTGTGCTTGAAGATTTAAAGGAGAATATAAACTTATTAAGGAGAAACAGAAAAGATATTAAAAAAAGACCCAAATATCTGAAATCAATATTCCACCAGGTAAAATTAAGGTAGACCACAGAAAAATAGATCAGTGAATTTAAAGTCAAAATTATAGAAACAAAAAATATTACCAGAAATAAAGATGAACATTTTATAATGATAGTGTGTCAATTCATCAAGAAAACAAAACAATCCTAAATGAATGTACCAAATAACAGAGGTTCAAAATATACAAAGCAATGGGGCACCTGGGTGGCTCAGTCAGTTGAGCATTGCTTTAGGAGACCTTCGAGTCAGATCATGATCTTGTGGTTTGTGGGTTCAAGCCCTGCATTGGGCTTGCTGCTGTCAGTGCAGAGCCTGCTTCAGATCCTCTGTCTCCCTCTCCTTCTGCCCTCCCCCACCTATGCCATCAAAAAAATAAACATAAAAAAAACCCAAAATACATAAAGCAAGATGCTACAACTTCTCTTCAAAATGCTTTGGCAGATTAGTAAAAAAATAAATATACCATGCTGCCGTTCTAAGCATTTGCCAACAGAAATGAAGCACTGTTCTATACAAAAGACTGGCACATAAATAGTCCTAACAACTTTATTTGTATTAGATAAAAACTAAAACAAGCCACATGTCTATTAGAGATGAATGAGTAAACAAGATATATATGTATACATATATCTAGTATATGTATACAAAGGGGCACTTATGAAATATACAAGGAAACAAACTACTAATAGAAAATGTAATAACATACCTGCTTCTTGAAAACATTATCCTATACATAAGAGGCTAGACATAAATGGGTATGTACTGCATGTTTCTCCTTAGGAGCAAGTCGAGAAAGTCAATCACTTCTAAAGTGGTAGAAATTCAACAGTTCCCTGGGGGCCAGGATGTATGGAGGGTGATTGACTCAGAAGGAGCATGAGAAAACTTTCTGCTGTAAAGAATATATTCTAGGGGTGCCTGGGTAGCTCAGTCCATGAAGTGTCTGACTGGCTCAGGTCATTATCTCACAGTTCATGAGTTCAAGCCCTGCATTGGGCTGTCTGCTGTCAGCACAGAGGCTGCATTGGAACCTCTGTCCCCTTCTCTCTCTCTGCCCCTTCCTTGCTCGTGCTCACTCTCTCTCCTAAAAGTAATAAGTAAACATGTGAAAGAAAGAAAGAAAGAAAGAAAGAAAGAAAGAAAGAAAGGAAGAAAGGAAGAAAGGAAGAAGGAAAATGTCCTACATCATGATTGTGGTAGTGGTTATGGGATATGTCCATTTCTCAAACTCATCCAATGGTACACTTAAAATGGGTGTATTACCTTGCATATATTGTACCACAATCAAGTTGGTGCACAGTATATTTCTTTTGGTGTTTCATAAAAATTTGCTTAAAAACTTCCATGTACAGGGACGCCTGGGTGGCTCAGCCGGTTAAGTGTCCAACTTCATTCAGCTCAGGCCATGATCTCATGGTTCATGTGTGGGTTTGAGCCCCATGTCGGGCTCTGTGCTGACAGCTTGGAGCCTGGAGCCTGCTTTCGGATTCTGTCTCCCTCTCTCTGCCCCTCTCCCACTTGCACTCTGTCTCTCTTACTCTCAAAAATAAATAAACATTAAAAAAATTTTCATGTACAATACTATTAACAATATTGTCAACAATGTAGTTAACAGGCACTAGAATAAAATTTGGTCTATTTTTCCCAAGCATTCGTAATCCAGGAGGACATACTGATAAGCACATCATCACTTCAAACCAAAGGCAGAGGTTGTTGGCTGCCACGAACCTTTCTAAGAATTTTTCTAATGGCTTACCTCTTAAACGTTGCCTTGATTTGTGGTTTCCAAAATTATAAAAAATATTTGATACATCATATAGGTATATTTTGTTCAAATCTTTTATCTCTTAGAGTAAATGCAACATTACTGAAAAGTATAGGAAATAAAATGAATAATTTTGTAAAAGGTTTATAAAAGCTGGAAATTTCTGGGTCACCCCATTCCAAACTTGTGAATTTCCTTCACCTCACTTGTGCTGAAAAGTTGGGGTATCTTTTGAACTGCTTTTTTTTAAGATTTAATTTTAGAGAGAGAGCTTGAGGGAGAGAGGGGCAAAGGGGGAGAGAGAGAGTGAGAGTGAGAGTGAGAGAGAGAGAATCTTAAGCAGGCCCCATGCTCAGCACGAAGCCCAATGTGGGGCTCAACCCCACGACCCTGGGATCATGACCTGAGCTGAAATCAAGAGTTGGATGCTCAACTGACTGAGCCACCCAGGCACCTTTTTCCAACTGCTTTTTAAGGGCTTAGTGAAAAGCTTAATTTGCAAAGTGTCACAGCATCCACAGTGAACTCTGCAACTTGGGCATATTCTCAATTATGTCTTTTGATTTCCCACATTACTGTGCAACCTGCTTTTCATCACAGAATCTTAGAACTGGAGAAGTAAAGAAATGAAAGTGACTTTCACTTTATATAGCATCTTGCTCCCTCAAAGTAATATTTTTTCTTCTCTCCCTTCCTCCCTCCCATCCTTCTTCCCTTAATTCCTTCCTTACTTCCCTGCCTGCCTGCCCTTTTCCCCTCTCCTTCTCTTTCTTGTTTCCTTCTTTCCTCCCTTCTCTTCCTCCTTCCTTAAGGGAAGATACTCTTAAGAAAGGTATTTGTTTCCTTGAAGACCCTCCTTCATCTAGCAGTCCCAACCCCAATGGCATCTCCTATGTTGGAACACTAATATCTACTGACTAGGAAATAGTACCGAGGCTCTTTGTTCTCTGACTTATGCCTAATTACATGTATGTTATTTAAAGGGAAATGCCCAATGTGGATGAAATGTATTTTTATAATTTTTCTACTAAAAATATTTATGATACAAACATATTATACATCCTAGAGAATTACACATTTCTCTGTCTACCAATCCCCCTTTTTTTATTCTGATAGTGATGCTAGTAGTTAAGAAGAACCTCCTTAATTCAGTGAATTCAGACTTTCTAACCAGTAGGAAAACAATTTTTGTAGGAAGAAATGACTAACAAATAGGTATTCACTCTATCATCCTTTCATTTTTCCATGAGATTTTTTTTTTCTATTTCACATTCCTGCTGCCATTGCACACTGGCCCCAGAGTTCACTTGAAGCCCTTTAATATTTTGATTGAACTGGAACCACATTTTTTTCGAGCCCTCTTAGTCTAGCTAATAAAGTCTGGAAATTTCAAGAAGACCAAGAAGACTTTTCTAAACACAAAGGAATAACAAAAGTGAAATAAATGCAATCACTCCCAAAACTCTAAACTGCCTGGCTTACAAATTTTGTAGAATTCTACTCTTGTACTAGCTAGCGAGTTTTCAGAAAAGAGTTTTACTAGGTTCTCTCTTGTTCAGTTACTGCCCAACCTCATAAGTTGCTTGTAAGTCACATCTACAATGACACACTTCAACATTCTGACCTCATTCTCAGCTAAAAACAGAAGACTGGGTAATACATCTCCTCTACTCATCTAAGCATTTTCAGTTCTGAAGTTCAGTCTGAGAGTTAAGCACCTTTGTGAAATGGATACCAAGAATAATATTTCCTTGACATGGTTCATATCTAATAGAGAGGTGCAATTTTGTTCTCAATATGGGAACTTATAGTGTACCAATATCTCTAAAGCTTTATATTTGTATAAGAAACATTTTACCTGTGCCATAAATGGGTTTCCCATTCCTTATAAAGGCATGCAAAGAATAGATACCTCTATACAAAAGGCTAATCTAAGAATATTTCCTGAAAGGAAGTTGAGGACTCTAATCCTATCAATTTTGCTTTTTTTCCTTGAAAATGGCCTCTTCCCATTTTTTTAAGGAAGTAAGTTTTTATCTATTTTCTGCTCCTGCCTTTGTGAGTTCCACAGAAGAGCTATAAGAAGTTTAGATAATACAAGGTCAAATGATAGAATTAAATTTTATAAAACCAAGGAAATAAACAGAAGTGCCAAGCATAATGTCATTTGAATCTACCTTTTTGGCATTCTGTTATCACTGCTGTCAAAGTCATTGATCCCTGACAAAGTAAAAATACAATTCTGATTGCTAATGATGTAGAAGAGCAAGTGATGGGTTTCTTGGTGAGGGAGTATCTTTAAGTTCCTGACAGCACATCTCTAAATTCTTGACATCATCTCCACCATTATATATTTTCAATATTTGTTTGGGTTATCCAGTGTCTCATGACTCTTAGAGACATAGAAATCATGGGGTGATTGGGGATGAAATTCACTGTTGGGCAGAGGCTTTCTACAGAAGCACTGGTGAAAAGCAAAGGAATATAGGGCCAGGATAGAGTATAGGATAAGGATTTAAGTCCTCCTTTGAGTTCCATTAGTATGTTTCATAGGTGTGCTCTCTACTATGAATATAATGCCAAAAGATTACTTTGTAAAGATATAATCATGAATTTCATACCACTGTCAAATGGATTAGTATCAAGTATTTTATGTAACTAATTAATTAATGAGGAACCGGGGAGGTGTTAGAATAGGTTCAAAAGGGAATTCAAAGTACCACACATAATAAAAATACAAGAAATGCTGAAATGAATGTATAAGAACATAAATAGCAATTTACAGAAAGAAGTAAAATTGAATTGCGGGGCACCTGGGTGGCTCAGTTGGTTAAGCATTTGACTCTTGGTTTTGGCTCAGCTCATGATCTCACAGTTTGTGAGATCGAGCTCCACGTCAGGCTCTGTGCTGACAGCATGGAGCCTGCTTGGGATTCTCTCCTTCCCTCTCTCTCTGGCCCTCCAATGCTTGTACTTTCTCTCTCAAAATAAATAAATAAACTTTAAAAAATTGGATTGCATCCCACTAGTCACACCTCATTGCATTTCTATGGATCAAAATCATTGGAACTATTTTCAGGTTATTTTTTTTTAATTTTGTTTTAACCATTTTATGAAGTTGTGAGTTGGTCTAAACACAAGGAAATGTGGCTATCACCTAGAAGTATGCACAATACGGGACACATAGTGATCATTTTTCTTTTTTCTTTTCTTTTTTTCATAATTTTTCCCTGACAAAGTAGGTAACTTTCCAATGAACTTAAGAAAAGTTTGTTAAACTTTTAAATGGCAGTGCACTTTCAGTGCAGTATATTTGTTGCTTTTTAATTCTCAGCAAACCCTCACTCTGTAATAACTATTGCCATCATATTTTTGCATCTTCTCCAATTTCCATATCTGACATTTCATCTACCCCTCAAATAAAGAATATTAAAAAGTAAGGTATTTAGACTACATCTTTAAGATTAAGCTACTTTAGTATCTTTAAAATGCTGAAGAAACATCCCTTCAAACATTTATCATTTAATGAGGAAAAACTTTAAAAAGGAAAGAAGAATGAATGGGTGGGGGTTGAGGGATACAGCTAGGAAAATGAAAAAAGGCCAAAAGGTCTTTTTGGGACCCAAGGCTTTTGCCGATAAATTAATGAGGTCTTTAGCTTCTAAAATATTCAAAGCCCCAAAAAGAAATTAATTTTCAAAGCCCTTCTGCTCTAGATAATAGCTTGAAAATATCGCTTTAATATTTTTCGCATTGCATGTTTTTATCATATGTAATCGATGTTATACTTAATGCAGTGTGACATTTCAAGTGATTAAGGGCCTGGTGGGGGCATTAACAATGCAAGACCTTATTTGCATTCACACTAATGATTTTATAATGGGGGTTTTATTATATTAATTATGACTACTGGGAGTCAAAAGAAAGCAGAAGATATCCAAGAAACTCCACTGTTTGATAAAATAGCTGTTACCAGATTTGTTGACACAGGTGGTTATATGCACAAAGGGATTATGACTGTTAATCATTACAAGCTTGATGTGCTTTATAGTAATTACTAAATTAATTGATCTATTATTACTGGGTTTTAGGTGTTTCTCTTTTCCTCCACAGCATGAGATCCCCGTTAAATTTGTATACAGCTACAGCTTTAGCATGTGAGTTGGACTTTGTTCCACATTCCTGTATCTGTCCACCCCCCCAACCCAGGCTAATAGCAAAACTCAGTTCATACCTAATTCCTCTGTTGCTGTCTTACAAAGTGTTTGGATGGTGTATAGTTTTAATACAGCAAACTACTTATTGGAAGCCGAAATTACCAGAACCCCTCCCTCCGGAGGTGAGGAGGCAGCTTAAAATATCTATTGCTGCTGTGAACCTGCAAGTACTCACGGATGGTAATTAGAGAAAATCTGTATCATTTTAAACTATTTTGTCTCTGATGAGCACAATAATTTCTTTGTGTTTGTGCAGAAAGCTTTTTCTACAGACATGAACATCTGAGGCTGCCAAATAAAATATCATTCGGAAGAAGAAACTTTCCTGCATACCCTCAAACCAACTAAGTGCAGGGAGGAGAGCTAATCTGGCAGTCTAGATAGCAGGAGGCAATCCAGTCAATACTTATGGATAATTATGAATTGCATTGTTCCTTAAAAGCAATAGAGACTAGCAAATGGTGTAATTTGCCATGCCGGTTTGTTACTCCAGCAATATACTGCTTGTAATAAGATTTCACACTTTAATTCATCTGAGAACCTTGCGGTGTTTTACAAGCACTAATTACCGAGAATCTCGCCATGCTTAACTAAGACAAGCAAAGTCTTCAGCACAGATCCTATTTTTAAAGGTGGTAAATAGGAAGAGAAACACTATTGTGAAGAGCACTGGGCGAGAATTAGGAGAAGAAACAGCTGGCTGACATCACAAGCTGTTCTTTCCAGGCCATGGCCACCATGAAGCAGTATGAAATTCATCATAGGAAGAAAGTGTTTCTAATCAATACTTATGTATTCAAAAAAATTGTATTGAGAGATCTATGGGGTAGACATGGACTAAGGCACAAGGGACAAAAGAGTCCATTTGTGGTGAGAGACATGCTGATTGGATACGACAGTACCCTTGCCATTAGTGCTGTGAAGAAGGAATCTGGAAAGGCCACTAGGAGCAAAAAGCAAAGGGAGCCTTCCTCTACGCAGGAACTCAGAACTGCAGTTGGAAGCCTTAAGTGCAGAAGGAGGAAATGGGTTTTCAGGTGACAGACAAACAAAACCCTCATTGGCAAAGCCATGGAGACATGTTTCTGAATCCGAAGATCATTTGGTATCGTTTTGATTTAGGTGGGGAAGAAAGCAGTACACACACTTCGCAGTGTGCACCAGAACAATGGGTAGTGTTAAGAGGAAAATCAGGTCAGCAAACAAGAATATCTTATTCTGAAAGTAAACTCTTTGTTCTTTTAGGCCAAACCTGAATTAAAAACACTTGGTACTTTAACATTGTATCACACACACACTCTCACACACACACACACACACACACAAACACACACACACACACACACACATGCTTTCACAAAACCTATATTCTAACAACACTTCCCCAAATCTGATTAATTAATATTGCAGCTCTCTGGCTTTTTAACTTCTTGTAATATTGTTAGAAAACCATGCATTGTAATCTTTTATTCCACGCTTCTTCCTCCAAAGGGATTAGGGGGCAGGTCTCCATTGTAAATTGGTTTCCTTGCCTTATTGAAGGTAAATATTTTAGCTTTAATATGGATATAATATATATCCTGTCATTTGTCATTGGTAGTTTTGTAAAAGTTGGGCTTGTAAATAAAATGTAAATGTTTCTTTCTTTTATATATCCACTACAGTTGAAAACATAAAGATGAAAAACGTATTTATCCACCTCCCTCTCTCTATAAAAGACTCAAAATCCGTTTAAACTTCAAGATTTTAGAAAGCTGTTGACAAAAAGGATGAAGAAGTGTTTTGCCAACCAAAATGGCATTACTGTCACTGTTAATTTGCTTTAAATTGCCATAGAAAGGAGATACTCATTTCACACTAGCATTTCTCACAGGCTTAAAACCAACTAGTGAATATTATATTTTATAGGCTCAGACATGAAGTGTATGGCTAAATATTAATCTTGCAAACTACTACAGTTACAGCCAGAACCACACACCTAGTGGACTAAGGAAATAAAATAACTTACGGCTCGGTTAAAATACTTAAGTGTGAGTTTCCAAAACAGTATCACCTAGTCCCATTTGAAATGATCCCAGACTCTGTGAATACACTTAATTGTTCATTGTGAGGTCAGCAACCTTCTAAATAAAGAGAAAAAGAGAAAAGTGGCAGCATTTCAGATTTTTATATTTGTTTTTTTCTTGTATTTCCTAGAAACAGTGAAATCTGTTTGAAACCAATAGACTCTATAGGAAGAATTTATACGGGAGAGTTTGGGATATATATAGATCATTCACTCGTCTACTCAAACATTTATTGATCTTCTATTACAAACAGTGTACAGTGTTATATACATTGACAAAATAATAATTAGAAGACTACATTTTGCCACAAATTTAGAAAAAAGAGTGTTACTATATAAGAGTGATTTAGTGTGGTAAGCATTATAAAATGTATTTGGAGAACCCTGAGGAGGAAAGATTGCTAACACTGCCTATGAGGGCTAAGAAAAGCTTCACAGTCGTGCTAAATTGAATAATCGTCCTCAGACTTCACTGTGATAGGATTATGTGTATATACGTGTGTGTCCCACATCACATAACTCATGATGGGAGGATCACCCCTAAACATTGACCTTGGTCCTGTAATTTGCTTTGGGCAAGGAAATGTTAGCGGACCTAAGACTAGCAGAAGCTTCTAACTTGCTCACAGATTTGGCCTTGTTCTTCCACCCGGCACAATATGCCCTGGATAGCTGCTGTGGATCCAGCAGAGGGACCAGAGCAAACTAGCAGTCTAGAACCAAACTCAGGTCTATAACGTGAAGCAGAGTCACTAAACTAAGCCTAGTCTGGATCATTCAAACAACACTCGAAGTACAGTCCTATGAAGACACAAATAAATGCTTGCTTTTGCAAACCTCTGAATTTTATTGTTGTTTTCTTTTTGGCTTTTGTTTGTTTTAAGTAGCAACGCTGACTAATATGATATTTAAGCTGGATTTTAAAAGATGAATAAGAATTTTCAAGGAGGAAGAGATATTTCAGGGAGATGGAATAGCATTTAAAAAAAGGAAAGCAGGCATGGGGCGCCTGGGTGGCTCAGTCGGTTTAGTGTCCAGCTCTTGATGTCAGCTCAGGTCATGATCTCACAGTCCGGACAGCAAGCCCCACATTGGGCTCTGTGACTGCTTGGTGTTCTCCCTGCACTGCCCTCCCCCTGGCCCCCTGCTCGTGCTCTCTCTCTCTCTCACTCTCTCTTTCAAAATAAACTTTAAAAGAAAAAAATGAGAGAAGCAAGAATTACAAATATTTATAAAGTATCACCAATTAGATACTGTTAATATGCAGGTTGTGTGAAGTGATGGGCTTAAAATTAAACTGGAAAGGTTGTTTGAGACCATTGTTAAAGAGTTAGGAATATATTCCCTAAATAATGACTAGGCTTTTTTTTTTTTTTTTTTTTTTTTTAAGGAATATAATGCCACAATTAGTCCCTGGGTTAACCTGTCAGGCAATAAAAGTCAAAAGGCTCCCTTGTGTTTATTCCAAAGCATAGACCCAAGGTTGAGTGTTTAATTGATTTATCTCTTATGCCTCCACACAAATGGTTTTCTTGGTATGAGGCTTGTTGTTGAGGCCAAAACTTTGCTCTTACAACAGGAGTTAAGTGACTTTTATTCTTTAATTTGGCATCAGGGACCCAAGTCATAGGGAGGGAGAGGAAGCAAAAGTCTGACATCCCTCTGACTTTTTCAGGTCCCAACTGTGCGAGGAATCACCATGAAGGACCATTTGGCTTTTATCAGCATTTTCACGGGGACTGACTTTAATTTAGTGCATTCAGTTTTTCCCCAAAACCTCTGCCCTCCCTGCAAACACAGCAAAACTCAAAGAAATCTTTGCCAACCACAGGAAACACAGCATCTGAGACACCCCTCTGTAGTCTCTTAAGGAGGCAAGAGATGTGGCTACAGTCAGAGTGAATATGCTGGAGATTTATGAGTACTGAGATTGTGGTTCAGGGAGCCTGCTCAAGCAGACATAAATCTTAGTAAAAGAGTCCGTCAAGCCATATAAAGATGCCATGAGGAAAACCACAACTGTCAAGGGCTGTACTTATTGGCGTTGCAAAATCAAGGAATGCTATAAATCTCGTTTACATATAGACAGACCCCTCTTGTTCTAAGTCATCTTCATATTTAGCAATATCTCTACGTCACCAATCAAGACAGTAGGCAGTACTTACTAGGGGGAGATACATCAGTGATTAAAACAAAACACTGTAATAATTTCTAGTATTTATGAAGCAGTCTCTAGTTTACAATGTGCTTTCACGTTCACTTACTTATTTTCAAAGTCACCACAAACTAGTGGATCAGGCAGTGCAGATGCTTTCTAACTGCTTCTATGGATGAGATAACAAAGCCTTAGAAAATTTGATGAAAACTTGCCGGGGCTCTCAGAGATTATTAATGACTAAAGGCTCAAAATGGGTCTTTTAACTCCCTGGCCAAGCCTCTTGACACAAATTGAAGGAAACTCAAAATAATCACACTTCTGTTGATTGAGTTCTCAGAATCAGACTTATGTCTAGCTAGGATATAGTACCATCGCTATAGACTGAAGTTTTGTGTCCTCTCAAAATCAATATATCGAACCTAACCTCCAATGTGATGATATTAGGAGGTGTAGCCTCTAGAAAATGATTAGGTCATGGAGGTGGAGGCTTCACCAATGGGATTAGTGCCCATATCACCTGATGAATGGATAAAGATGTGGTTCGTATATACAATGGAATGAAATTATGCCCTTTGCAGCAACATGGATGGAACTGGAAGGTATTATGCTGAGTGAAATAAGTCAGTCAGAGAAGGACAGATATCGTATGTTTTCACTCATTACGTGGGTCTTGAGAAACTTAACAGGAGACCATGGGGGAAGGGAAGAGGAAAAAAATAGTTACAAACAGAGAGGGAGGGAGGCAAACCACAAGAGACCCTTAAATACAGAGAACAAACTAAGGGTGGATGGGAGGGTGGGGGAGAGGGAGAAATGGGTGATGGGCATTGAGGAGGGCCCTTGCTGGGATGAGCACTGGGTGCTGTATGTAAGCCAATTTGGCAATAAATTATATTTTTTTAAAAAAAAGGAGACCCCCCCCCCCCCAGAGAGCTCCCTGACCCTTGCTCCATTTGAAGATCCAGTGAAAAGATGGCCATCTATGAACCAGAAAGCCCTTTTTCACCAGAAACTGAATCTGCTGGCACCTTGATTTTGGACTTTCCAAACTTAGAAACTGTGAGAATAAATGTCTGTTGTTTAAGCTACCCAATCTATGGTATTTTTGTTATCACAGCCTGAATGGGCTAAGAAAACCATCCATTTCATTCTGGGGAATTTTCTACCTGACACTATTGTTATATGACCAATCTAAAAAAAAATCAAGGGAGTGCTTTTAGTGGGACAGGAACAAGTGATTAATCAGTGGAAACATAGTAACCTTTGCATTTATGTAATGCCTCAGAGTTTAAAAAATACTTTCATAACTAAAATTAAAATTATTGATTTTAACTCTGTTATATATTTTCTCAGGGGAAGCATTTGTGTCAAAATGGCTTAAATTATAAGTCATAGGATTTGACTTACATAAATTCTTATATATCACTTAGCAAGCTCTAACGTCATGATTATTTAATTGAGGAAATATACCCCAGCAGCAAAAGACTTACCAAGTGTAACTGAGTTGGTTAATTACCTGAAACTCAAAACCTGTTACCCTAACTCCCAGGTCAAACATAACAATGATGACTATTCATATTGTGCTGCAGAAATGCTGGGGAAGGATCATTTCATCTTATTCCCAGCTCCAAATCCCCATCCACAGTCAACACACGCAAACCCCCCCCACACAACTTTAGGATTATGTCTATATCCAGATGTCAGCTGTTGTCACCCTGTTTTTTGTAACTTAAGACAAAATTGTTCGGGCCACCGACATTTCTGTAAATTGCCAAGGGCTTAGTTTTCATGCAGTGATTTTCTGCACTGTCTGACCATTCATCTCAGTCACCTATCATGTCCAGCAGCCATTCTCTTTGGTCTGTTGTTCACCAACCCAGATAGAACACTCAGCCTTTTTTTCCCTATAATTGTTGAAAAGATATGCTTATGTAAAACACTTACAAATAGCAAATTTTACTGAAGTCTTTGGGTGATTGGAAGTGTTTACATCTCAGAAAAGCATATGACTTAAAAGATGAGAACGGCAATTAATAAGAGTTCTTTCTTAAAAACTTTTTTTTAGTGTTTATTTATTTTTGAGAGAAAGAGAGTGCAAGCAGGGGAGGGGCAGAGAGAGAGGGTGACAGAATCCGAAGCAGGCTCCAAGCTCCGTGCTCTCAGCACAAAGCAAGACACAGGGCCTGAATCCACGAACCATGAGATCATGACCTGAGTCGAGGCTGGATACTCAACCACAGAGCCACCCAGGCGCCCTAAGAGGTCTTTAATCACCCCACACTAGGGAGTTTCCCAGTGGCCATTTGACTGGTCCCCACTCTCCTTCCTCATTACTCAATTTTCATTAAACAAATCTACAAATAGTTTTGCTTTCTAGCCATTATTCTGCCTGCCTTTGTGTATTCAAAAACTCTTAATATACTCCAAATAGAGGCCACATGTCCAGATTTTCCCTTCAACAGGACAGAGGAGCTGTCAAAAGCATTGAAATCCATCCATCCTTCTTTCCTCACACCTCTCACTCCCAGCGGGAGGTTGCAATGATGAGGGGCAATGCTCACACGAGATCCCCGCTTCAGAGTGTGGAAGGGACTACATTCAATTCAAATTTTAAATCCCATTTTTAAAAATCCTGTTCTAGGAGGTAAATGAAGAATTTCCCTTGCAAATAGCAGTTGGCTGTCAAAACTGCTTGACATTCTGTCAGTGTAAGATACCAGTCCTGAGTTTCTGCCACGTCAATTGCCGGTTGAGTAAACCATGTTGAAACAAAGAGCTTGTGGGCATGCAATCACTCAAGATGCTCATAAAACAGGGAACCTCCCATGACTTAATTAAGCAGAGATTTCTATCTTTTTATGATTTAAAAGCAATGTGTACCTTGGCTCTTGGATCTCCATTTCCTTAGGTAAAATTCACTATGTTTTTCTGTTTTGGGCCCTGGTACAGTAAGCAATAATAATTAGGGGGGAAAATGCACTCCCTAGCTTTTCACAGCTAGAGGTACTTTTTATGCTGGACATGATATGGAGAAGAGCTCATTGGCTATCTCCATCCCCAGAGTTTGTCTGAAAGCTGGTGATGATGATAAAGCTAGTGTCATGGTTAAGCACACAGCGCTAGAGTCAGAGTTCCCAGGTTCAGATACTGGCTATCACGTCTGATCAAAAACAAATTCCTAAACATCATCTTACATAACCTATCAGTAGCATTTGACACAGTTTATCGCTTCTCCTCCTTGAAACACTTTTTTCCCTTGTGTATCTTCTACCTTACTCCTGACTCACGGGCAGCTCCTTTTCCATGTTCTTCATGGGTGCCTCCTTATTTCTTTGACCTCAAAATGTTGAGATGCCCAGAAGTCAGTCTGTGATTCTCTTTTCTATCTACACTCACTTCCTTAGTGACCCCAATCAGTTTTATGACTTTAACTTGGCATAGATTCCTCTCCTGAACTCAAGATTCATTTGACCAACTCAAAGTCCAAAAATGAGTTCATGATCCACACACTCTTTTCCCCAACAAACCAGTTCTTCCTGCAATATTCCTCAGCTCAATATTCCTCAATATTCCTCAACTGAGCAGGTGGCAGGTATATCTCTTCACCATCCTTTTCTCTCATGACTAAGTTCAACCAGTCAAAATTTTCTCTCTTATCTTCAGATCTATCCAGGATCTGACCACTTCTCAACATTCCACTACCTTCAAGTCACCAAAATCACCTGCCTAAATTATTGCTGTAAGTTCTTCTCTTGACTTGCTTCCTATCCTACTAGCAACACAGTAGCAAAAGTCATCCTGCACCTAAAACATTAACAGGGATATGCCAATGATCTGTCTGTTGGCTCCTAGCCTTGTTCCTATTCTATCTTCTCCATTCTGTTACTGGGCTGAAAGCATGAATACTGCATTTGCAAACCCCTTTCGCTAATTGTGCTCTTGTTGGTTTCTGGCAATAAGAGACACTGGTAGTATTTTAGCAGATTGGAAAAAGGGGGAATACATGTTCTCTGCTTCTGGCTCCTCCAGTAGCAGCAGGATAAGACATCAGATAACTGAGGACTCCACCATCATTGGTGATTCTTGTGTCATTTGTGATTCGAGCATTATCAACAGGGGCAGTTTGAGCTCAGTGATGTTTCCTGTACCATCAACAACAGTGACTCAAACCAGACTGGTAGAAATGGCAGTGAGGATTCCTTTAGTCTAGCAGCAAAGGCAGCCTATGGGCTGCCAACAGGAACTGTGGCAGAATTCTGGTCTCCAGAGAAATCCTCTTCTCCCTTTTGCTTTTCCAACTCCAATTCCTTATCTTAATCATTCTGTTTGTATTTTCCTGACAAGACATTCACTGATACAACACAGATGCAGTACACAGATGCAGAGACAAGTGCTATGAAGTAAGTCATGTAGGTAGTGTACGAAAAAATCAATCATCTTTTTGTTTATGGGGGAAGAAGTAAGAAAAAACTCCACTGAGAAGGGGTTTCTTGCTAAGGGTCCAAAAGTTAGAGTTAATGAGGGATTGGAGTGATGGAGACAAAGGAAGGCATCCTATGCAAAAAAAACGGCAAGTGTAAAGTTAGGTAGATTTTTTTGAAAGCATGGTATTTGGAGAAGGTTTGTCCAAGTACTTGGAGTTAGAGCATTAAATATATTTTTTTTCAAGAATTCACTCTTCCCTAGTTGTTTAATTGCATCCAGAGTCTTCCTCCTCTCTTAATAAACATGATCTTCTTCTTAACCCCTTTTAACTCCATAGGATTGCAGACTCTAAGTAGCTAGGGGGAAAAATGGGAATAAAAAAGTTGTATAAACAAGTTTCATACATTCTGTTTGATAGATGAAAAAAAAAAATAGCAGCTATGTAACCCAAGGGAATGTATTGCAACATAATTAATCAATGTTTGTAAATTGCTTTGAGACTCTGAGTACATACATATGAAAACTTGTATCATCATTCTTCTTATCTAATATGGTTTATTTGCGAGATTATAAATTGGTGAGTGGCAGAGAGCAAGTAGCTGTTCAGAGTAAGTTTAAGAAGGACAATTTTTATATCAAGAAAATTGTAAATTTCTATTAAATTTTATTGATCGCTTTGTTACAACAAGCAATAATAGTTATAAATAATTAAACAATAAAACAAGTCTAGGCATGTTTGATTTGAGTCTTTAATGCATGCCTCAGGCATGTGATAAGTCATAATGATAAAATCAAATTGACTTTAATCAAGAAGCCTGCATTAATGACCTAGTAATTCATACCCTGTTGTCTATTTATTGCTATAATAATGTCAACATTTTTACAAGTTCAAAGATCTGCTTTTTCCTTGTGCACCACAAAAATTCCAAAATGCTGATTAAAAACAGATGTCCTTTTCCCAATGCCAATATTTAATATTAATTGCAAAATCTTGGAGGTCCTCCAGCATTAAATGCTACATTTTAGGGTACAAAGCAAGATGTGAACATAGCAATTCTTTTTACTTTCCATCTTGTTAGATTGTTCCTGTGATACAGTTAAACAGACCATGAAATGGACTCTTTCAAAACTAAATTTCAATAGATTAAAATCTATAGGAATTTTCAGACATTTACTCCTCCTACCTCATAAATAGGACACCTCAAAATAGCTCATTTTAAACACTGCAGATTAGTGCCTTAAACAGAGATAATTTGACTCTATTAAAATTTCTAAATGACTCTTTTGCATACAAGTTTGTCAGAATGTCTCAGAGCTCTGAGGTTGCCAAAATACAATACATTTTCATGGTACCTGGCAAGCGACAAACAAAAAGATTAGGTATGGTTAATACTGATATTATAGTGACACATTATAAAGAAAACTAATTAAATCCTAAACCCCAAAGTTGGGCAACTCCATAAAACACCACTAGAATGTTGCTCAAGACCCAACTGCCTAGGCATCTTCAGGGTGAATCTGATAGGATTATGACTATTTCAGCCCAGGATTCTAGCACTGTTTTTTTGTTTTGTTTTGTTTTTTTGGGAGAGGGCTGTCTCTGAGGTCTTAAAGGATGTCACTATTTCTTATGGTTTCTTGATTTAGCACATAGCAGAAGACGACAACCCTTAGTCTATATGCCAAAAAAGCACATCACTTGCCATTTAAAGCTCTCTTCTTTCACTATGCCAAAGAAAATTGCTGCACACTGTGAGTTACCAACTCTCCCCTTTTTTCATGTTCCCCTTTTCTTTATGCTATACCTAGCTTTAAGTCTTTGATGGTCCTCCAAGGCCTAATGATTAAGTCCAGGCTGAGTAACTCAGCATTCAGCCTGACCTTAGTCTATTTTTCCAACATTGCTTTCCCACTGATATACTCACCACCTCCCAGGCACCATAAACTCTGGGAACAATGGAGTACTCCACGGTTTTCAGAAATGTCATGCACTTTGATGCTTCTGTGCCACCATTTACAATTTCCTAGTACTTGCAATAATATTCTGAATTATTTTTTTTTCTTTTGAGAAAATTATATGAATTCTTCTAAATTAGTTTTTCCCTTTTATTTTTCTAACCCAGTGACATACTGACTTACCCATTCAGATGTGTTTTATTCAACCAATAAATCTTGGAGACTCAAAAGTGAAGAAAACCAATCCTCTGACCTCAACATGATTACAACATTTATCAAAAAGGCAATTACAATGCGGAAGACTAAGTGCTATGATCAGGACAAGTCCTTGGAGCACCTAACCCATCTCTGGTGACTCAGAAGTGCCTTCCTGAATGATAGAATGGCAGAGACATAAAGGATAAACAGAATCTAACTGAGTAAAGATTTCAGATTCTTATTCCACTAAAAGATCAAGATTTCCTCAGAATAGAGTATTTCGATTATAAAGCTATATATTACCTAATTCTTACAGCTCTGAATTAGGTATTATTATTCCGATTTTGTTGATGAGAAAATTAAGACAGCCTCAGAAAAGGAGTTTCAAATAGGTTTACATTTCCATCTTGTCCTATGCTGATGCTGAATTATGGTGATGAATCACGATTTACCTGGTGAATTAGTCAAAGTCCAATCAGGAGATAGAAATTATACAATAATTTGAACAGGAAAGTTTAATATCAGCAATTAGTAACTATAACAAGGGAGTAAACTATATAGAGATACTCTTAAGAATAGCCTCTGGCTGAGGGAGAGTACCCCCAAAAAAGGACAACTTGGAAGGACAACCCTGGGATTCAAATTTTATTGGAGATTCAAATTTTATTGGAGAAGATGTGGTTATAATTCACTGGATAGTATAGAAGTACACAAACTTCCACAAGCTTCCTCCTCTGTACACAGTCACTGAACAAACAGGAGACCCCTCTCCCAGGTAAAGACAGACTGACATGCCAGGCAAGCAGGCAGAGAAAGGATGCTTGGAATCTGAGGGCAATGAGTCCCTGGGGAGCCATTTGATGGCAGGGCAGCATATGTTCTTGAACTTATATTTGGAGTAACCATGGCTTGGAGGCTCTATGGTAAGGAGAAATAAGGGAGAATACGTCTGCCTGGCCCCTTCTTACTATTTCCTGTTGATCAAAGTTCTCCCTACACAGGGTTTTCCCTACTGGGTTCTATCATCTGGCCATTTTGGAAGCCATTTGGGATGTCAGATCCCACATCCTACAGTGTATACTTCATCCTTAACTGTGTAGCAGGAGCTTCCAGACACCTGGAATGAAGGAAATGGGAGAGTTGTGCAGCAGAGACACGATAGAAAGTCTGATACTCTCTGGACATCAGGTCGGTCCCTGATGGTGCCAAAGTGATCCAGATGGTAGGTACCATTAAAGAAACTGAGTGGGTATCTAGTTACCTAATACATACCTTCTCACTTTCTTTATCCACATCTCATGGCTGATTAATCCCCAACCAACAGGTTGCCACCAAATGTCAAGCACAGCAGCCACCTTCTGTCTTTAAATTAAATTTATATATATTTTACTTTCATAGCTTATACGTTTGTTTTGCAGTTGAATTTTCAGTACAATTATATTTTCCATGTATACGTTCTGGGGAGCCTCGCTCTGACCCACAACAAGTGACCACAATAACTAATCCAGAACTTGAACCCAGCTCTTTGGATTCTTTCTATTATCTCTGGTGACAAATCTATGCAGATAGATTCTTTCCTGTCCCCTTGTTGGGCAGTTTTTAAATCATGCTCTTCATGCTCATTGGATTTACACCTGCCTACTCTCTGATTATAGAAGCTATGAGGACTCTGTGAGTGCAGGTAATTATTGCCTTCCAAAGATATCATTATCAGAGCAAGGAAGATAATGAATAACCCCCAAACCTATTGTGAATCTTAAGGGTGTAGATGGGTGGTTATTTAGAGCTCTGGGAACAGATGAGTGCTGCATTAAAAGCAATGGGCAGCAAGTCACAGGGCATAAATTCAGATATGATCTCTTCTGCATGTTTACTATGTGGCTAAATCATTTTACCTCCTTAACTTTTATCCCCTTATCTGGAAAAACAGAAAACAATACCTACTTTTGAGGGTTTTCAGGGGAAATAACTCACCCACATTTGAAACTGCCTGGACCGTATTGGACGCAAAATATTTTTTCAACTGCTTGATGTTATATAACATGAAGTCCTCTTTCTTTCTTCTTGCCCAGGTCTCATTCAACACAAGAAAGTGATGTCTTGGGTATCAAGACACATTGTAACAGTTTTCATCTAGCCTTTGTTTGACTGCATTTGTATGTCCCTGAAAGTGTGTGCATGACTATGTTTCTCCCAGTCTCTGTATGTTTGTATAAAGCATCATCTCTCATTATCTAAAATGGCATTAATATAATCTAACTGATGTAGGTGAAATACTTAAAAGAGAAACAACTAGAATGTAGCTCCACATCAGATCAAGGCAATTCACATCATGACAAGCTTTTATGAACGTTCTGTTTTGCCATATGGCAGCAGATATGGTTAAGTTACATCCTGTTAAACTTTTTTCTAGAGAGAGGCCAGTTGGATCTCCTGTCATTTAAACACAGAGCCCATTAAAGCTCATATGACAGGCTATTTAATATACAAAATAAACACTACTCAACCTGAAATGTGTGTGTGACACCACAGATGTGGAAGCTAGTGAATCAGTGAGTCTTGGACACATTTTGGGTTCTCATTTTTTAAGCTCTGAAGACTGCTTTTTCAGAAGTTTGTTGACTTATTGTAAATAATGCACAACTCCTGACAATGGAAAAATTAGACCAGGGAGAGGAGAAGAAAGGAACCAGCATGTATTAAGCACTGTATCGGGGAGAGCAGCCTATGCAGCCCTTGGACATTAGCCTCTAGTGCACAAAAAGGGCAGAGGAGGGCAGATCTGGGGCAAAAAGAGGATAACCAACAGAGATTTAAAAAATTATCTCTTTCAGAGAACTACAGGCCAATATCCCTGATGAATATGGATGCAAAAATTCTCAATAAGATACTAGCAAATCAAATTCAACAGCATATAAAAAGAATTATTCACCATGATCAAGTGGGATTCATTCCTGGGATGCAGGGCTGGTTCAACATTCACAAATCAATCAACGCGATACATCACATTGATAAAAGAAAAGAACCATATGATCCTGTCAATCGCAGAAAAGGCATTTGACAAAATTCAGCAACCTTTCTTAATAAAAACCCTCGAGAAAGTTGGGATAGAAGGAACATACTTAAAGATCATATAAGCCATTTATGAAAAGCCCACAGCTAACATCATCCTCAATGGGGAAAAACTGAGAGCTTTTTCCCTGAGATCAGGAACACGACTGGGATGCCCACTCTCACCGCTATTGTTCAACATAATGTTGGAAGTTCTAGCATCAGCAATCAGACAACAAAAGGAAATCAAAGGCATCAAAATTGGCAAAGATGAAGTCAAGCTTTCACTTTTTGCAGATGACATGATATTATACATGGAAAACCCGATAGACTCCACCAAAAGTCTGCTAGAACTGATACATGAATTTAGCAAAGTTGGATACAAAATCAATGTACAGAAATCAGTTGCATTCTTATACACTAACAATGAAGCAACAGAAAGACAAATAAAGAAACTGATCCCGTTTACAATTGCACCAAGAAGCATAAAATACCTAGGGATAAATCTAACCAAAGATGTAAAAGATCTGTATGCTGAAAACTATAGAAAGCTACTGAAGGAAATTGAAGAAGATATAAAGAAATGGAAAAACATTCCATGCTCATGGATTGGAAGAATAAGTATTGTCAAAATGTCAATACTACCCAAAGCTATCTACACATTCAATGCAATCCCAATCAAAATTGCACCAGCATTCTTCTCAAAACTAGAACAAGCAATCCTAAAATTCATATGGAACCACAAAAGACCCCGAATAGCCAAAGTAATTTTGAAGAAGAAGACCAAAGCAGGAGGCATCACAATCCCAGACTTTAGCCTCTACTACAAAGCTGTCATCATCAAGACAGCATGGTATTGGCACAAAAACAGACACATAGACCAATGGAATAGAATAGAAACCCCAGAACTAGACCCACAAACGTATGGCCAACTCATCTTTGACAAAGCAGGAAAGAACATCCAATGGAAAAAAGACAGTCTCTTTAACAAATGGTGCTGGGAGAACTGGACAGCAACATGCAGAAGATTGAAACTAGACCACTTTCTCACACCATTCACAAAAATAAACTCAAAATGGATAAAGGACCTGAATGTGAGACAGGAAACCATCAAAACCCTAGAGGAGAAAGCAGGAAAAGACCTCTCTGACCTCAGCCGCAGCAATCTCTTACTTGACACATTCCCAAAGGCAAGGGAATTAAAAGCAAAAATGAACTACTGGGACCTTATGAAGATAAAAAGCTTCTGCACAGCAAAGGAAACAACCAACAAAACTAAAAGGCAACCAATGGAATGGGAAAAGATATTTGCAAATGACATATTGGACAAAGGGCTAGTATCCAAAATCTATAAAGAGCTCACCAAACTCCACACCTGCAAAACAAATAATCCAGGGAAGAAATGGGCAGAAAACATGAATAGACACTTCTCCAAAGAAGACATCCGGATGGCCAACAGGCACATGAAAAGATGTTCAACGTCGCTCCTTATCAGGGAAATACAAATCAAAACCAAACTCAGATATCACCTCACACCAGTCAGAGTGGCCAAAGTGAACAGATCAGGAGACTATAGATGCTGGAGAGGATGTGGAGAAATGGGAACCCTCTTGCACTGTTGGTGGGAATGCAAATTGGTGCAGCCACTCTGGAAAACAGTGTGGAGGTTCCTCAGAAAATTAAAAATAGACCTACCCTATGACCCAGCAGTAGCACTGCTAGGAATTTACCCAAGGGATACAGGAGTGCTGATGCATAGGGGCACTTGTACCCCAATGTTTATAGCAGCACTCTCAACAATAGCCAAATTATGGAAAGAGCCTAAATGTCCATCAACTGATGAATGGATAAAGAAATTGTGGTTTATATACACAATGGAGTACTACGTGGCAATGAGAAAGAATGAAATATGGCCCTTTGTAGCAACGTGGATGGAACTGAAGAGTGTTATGCTAAGTGAAATAAGCCATACAGAGAAAGACAGATACCATATGTTTTCACTCTTATGTGGATCCTGAGAAACTTAACAGAAACCCATGGGGGAGGGGAAGGAAAAAAAAAAAAAAAAGAGGTTAGAGTGGGAGAGAGCCAAAGCATAAGAGACTCTTAAAAACTAAGAACAAACTGAGGGTCGATGGGGGGGGGGAGGGCGGGGAGAGTGGGTGATGGGTATTGAGGAGGGCACCTGTTGGGATGAGCACTGGGTGTTGTATGGAAACCAATTTGACAATAAATTTCATATATTAAAAAAAAAATAATTAGATCAAAAATAATAAATAAATAAATAAATAAATAAATAAATAAAAATAAAACATACCTTGATTTGAAAAAAAAATTATCTCTTTCACATTTAACCTACCATCATCATTAACACAATGCACCCTCCCACACCCATTCAATGTGGAACTAGAGACTTCAACAAAAGAGAGAAGTGTTTGTCACACTTGCTTTCCAAGGCTGGTTCGTTCGTTCGTTCCTTCCTTCCTTCCTTCTTTCCTTCCATCCTTCCTTCCTTCCCTTCTTTCTTATCTCCTCCCCCTCTCTCCTTTTTAATTTTTTTTACATTCCATTCCATGATTTAAAACATCTTCCC
Source organism: Panthera uncia (assembly GCF_023721935.1). Taxonomy (NCBI): domain Eukaryota; kingdom Metazoa; phylum Chordata; class Mammalia; order Carnivora; family Felidae; genus Panthera; species Panthera uncia. The sequence continues at coordinate 28,127,639 of NC_064814.1, forward strand.
ACTCTCTGTCTCTCTGAAACATAAATGTTAAAAAATTTTTTAGGGCTCCTGGGTGGCTCAGTCAGTTAAGCATCTGACTTTGGCTCAGGTCATGATCTCATGGACTGTGGGTTCGAGCCCCGCATTGGGCTCCGTGCAGATAGCTCAGAGCCTGGAACCTGCTTCAGATTCTGTGTCTCCCTCTCTCTCTGCCCCTCCCCCGCTCACACTCTGTGTGTGTGTCTCTCTCTCTCAAAAATAAATAAACATTAAAAGAAATCTTCAACTAAGTTATAATCTTAAACTATTTCAGATTCCTCACTTATCACACTGTTTCACTGCTTTAGTTCCCCTATCATCTAACACACGCACATTAAAAATGTGAAGTTGTACACATTAATATATGACACAAAAGAAATAGATACTCTTCATCCTTCTGTTTTCTATCAGAATCCCTCTTTGAAATAATGAAAAATATAACATGTGGAGGTAGTTATTCTGCATCTTAAAGGATGTTAAATAGATGCCAGAAGGGGATCATGGTTATCAAGTCTTGAGTAAAATGCATTCTTCATGTAAATTCCAATTTAGGATTCGAGAGAAAGGACAGAGATTTTAGAATCTTCTGCCATTCAATGCTTTTCAATTTACTTTTGTTGGACTCTAAGGCCTCTTCTGAACTATAACCAGTCATCTACATTATTAGTATTTATGCCTGAATCCTCACCCACAATATATGAGGTTGACGCTGTCTTCATTTACATATAAGGAAATTGAGGTCTGAAGAGATCATAACCAGAAAGCATGTGGCAGGACCAATATTCAATTCCTGGTCTGCATTACTGCAGATTCCCTGTTCTTTGCTCCTCACACTACCTCAGTTAGTAGATGCAGACTTATATGGAGAAAAATGTTTCAGTCTACACTTCTTGTATTTACTAAATGCAAATTATACATAAGCATTTCTTGCACCCAATCCAAGAGTAATTGTTTTTGTGCTTCTTAGAAATTGAAGGAATAGTGCAGAGAACTGGAACCATGAATCCTGAGGGTCTAAACTTTGAGATGCTTGTTAGGATGAGGCAGCTGATTATCTGACATTTAATAGGATATGGAAAAAATCTGCCAGTAGCAGTACACTGTGGAATGAAAGAGGGAAGTGCTTAATACAAATATAATTTCCCTGTCATCACTGAGAAAGAGATTCAATGAAGCAGTTCTGAAAACCCACAGTGGCAGATAATTATCCCAGAGCACAGACATCACCTTACAAGGGATGGAATAAAATGATCAGGGTCAGTGTGATACCAGAAAATAATTAAAGTTTGACCAACAGGCCATGGTATCTCTTGGTGATTGTAACTCACATCAGATTTGTAATATCCTGACAACAGGTTCAGAAGCAAATGCTTTTATAACCTTTAGCCGTCTATCTTTACTCAGATGACTTGAACTTGTTGAGAGGTTTAATACTTGCCTAGAAAAAGCATTTCATGGAAGCTCTTATTCACGTTCAAAAATAGAATTGGGACATCCAATCAATAAATATTCTCTACGTGGCCTTGGATAAAATTGTGAAGCTAACAACAATCGCCACCAGAAATCTTCAGTCACTATCATCTTTCCACACATATCCCCACTTAGGGGAAGCTCCATTCACAGTCTTAAATACCCAAGGAACCCCTTTTCCCCTTTTGTCTCCACTTTAAAATTACTAAGTCTAATTCACAGATTTCAAACTGATTCATGGTAATTTATGCCTGATTGACTATATTAGTTATCTATTGCTGTGTAACAAATTACCACAAACTCAGTGGCTTAAAACAATACACATTTATTATCTCACAGTTTCTGGGCATCAGGCTTAACTGGGTCCTCTGTTTAGGGTCTCACAAGGCTGCAAAACAACAGTGTGTTGGCCACACTGCATTCTTATTCGGGGAAAAATCTTCTAAACTCACTCAGATTATTGGTAGATTCTTTTCCTTGTAGCTATAGGATTAAGGGTTAATTTGTTGCTGGCTGTTAATTATAGGCTACCCCAAGCTCCTAAAAGCCACCTACAGTTTCTTGTCATATAGACTTCTCCAACATGGCTGATTACTTCCATAAGCCATAAAAGAGAGTTTATAGAGAGCAAGTCAGCTAGCAAGATGGAGTCTTACATAAGGTAACACAGTCATGGCAGTGACATCTCTTCACTCTTGCCATTTTCTACTGGTCAAAAGAAAGTCAGAGGTCCCATCTATACTCAAGGGAAGGGAATTATACAAAGATATGAACACTTTGAAGGCAAAGGTCCCTGGGGAGCACCTCAGAGTCTACCACATAAAATTAATGTCTTTAGGGATGCCTGGGTGGCTCAGGCAGTTAAGTGGAGAACTCTTGGTTTTGGCTCAGGTCATGATCTGTCAGCACAGAGCCTGCTTGAGATTCTCTCTCTCTTTCCTTCTCTCTCTGTTCCTCCCCTGACCCTGCTCACTCTCTCTGAAAAGAAAAGAGAAAAGAAAAGAAAAGAAAAGAAAAGAAAAGAAAAGAAAAGAAAAGAAAAGAAAGTTAAAGAAAAGTCTTTAAGGGACACATTTTCCAAACATATGTGCTTTTAAACATGAACCAAAGGATTAAAGTAAGAGTTATCACTTAAGATAATTGACAAAGGGCAGCAAGAACATTTGAAGCAGAGAGACTAGCAACAAATCTGCCTGATTTACCCTGAAATTGAGAGCTTTTTATGATGACATAAGCCTGTGCAGTATGCTAGAAGCTTTATTCCATACTCATGTTTTACTGTTACGCAATCAGACTAACAAGCAATGGGATCTTGGGCAAATTGTATAACTTTCTAATCCTTAGTTAACTGACCTATAAAATTAGTAATAATCCTATCTTCCTGGCAGCTTTGCTATTCAGATTCAATAACTTCAGAAAAGAAAAGGCCCTGGTATATAGAAGTGCTCCTTGCTTTTTATTCTATGCCACTTCCTCTTGCAGATCAAATCCAATTGTACGCTAATTTTGGTCTTAAGGTCACAAGCAGCCAAGACAAAAGGGGAAATTGTGCCTTAACAATAGTTTTCAAATTTTTTAATGTGAAAGCAACTCTCAAAAATATATTTTTTTAATTTGAAATACACAAATGTTATTTTTTGCAAAATTGCAAACATCACAGATAGAAATTCCCTTTGACCACCACTCTTAGTTCTAGTTTTCATTTGAGTGGTAACAACTTTTATTGATTTTTTTAGTATAATATTTCCAGAACTACAAAATTTTATTTTATTGACCAATTTTGTAGACAGTTCCATCTTACATGCTTTTTTTTTAAATAGATAGTATTCTATTTTACATAATTTTCTTTAACTTGCTTTTTCATTCAGCATATTTCCTAGCATTATATCCAGATAAGTACATACACAGTAATATTCTTTTTAGCTGTTCCATATTTCTATATCCACCAATGCTCTATTGTGAACATTTTGATTCTTGTTATTTTTAGCTGTGTTTGAATGAACTTCCTTGAACATGTCTCAATATGCAGGTATAAAAATGTTTTTCTAAAATAAAAACAAAGAAAAAAGGTTGATATAACATAAGCTGAGGACATTTTTATTTGTAATATATTCTGACAAAACGACCATACTAATTTATTCTCCCCTCAGCAGTGAAATATTTCCTGTAGTTAAACAAGGTAATGTGGGCAATGTGCCTGGTGCAGCCTCTGGCATATATTAAAGTGTTCAATAAAAGTTAGATATTACTATTACAGTGAGCTATTTTTCTAGTGGTTTGACTTGATGGGAAGATAGAATTTGAAAGAATATCTAGGACAGTTAGAGAAGTTTCACTAAATGTATGAGTGCAAATGTGAAATACAAATGAGCCATGTGACGAGGACAAAGTCTACACTTCACAGTTTTGCTTAGGGCCAATTCCGAGTGTACTTAGAACTCATATATATTGAAATTATTAACATATGTTCAGAGGGATAAAACCCCATTTTGTACTCAAACTGGTGAAGTCAAATACTCAAGCCCAAAATATCCCTCATTAGAAAGTTTCATTTGAACTAAAATATTATCATAAATTTTATAAATGCTGGATTCAAACAGACCTAAAATTCATTTGAATTAATAAATGTGACCACATGAATTGAACCTGACTTAAAATATAATGACATACCAGCCTTAGCACATTGCCCAAGCATAATAAATTACTAACATAAGATAAACCCTAAGTAATAAAGCTAACTGACAAATTACAGGATTTCTCCTTTAAAACATATACGAAGTTTGACATCCTCAGCTAGATTAACAAGTCCTTAACTACTGTTTTCAGGAAATATGGAATGGTTGGTATTAAACACTGTACAAGTCTTTGATGTAAAATATGCTCTGTGTTAGGGGCACCTGACTAGTTGGTAGTGCATGTGACTATTAATCTCAGGGTTGTGAGTTCAAGCCCCACATTGGGCACAGAGCTGACTTAAAAATAAATAAACAGGGGCACCTGGGTGGCTCAGTCAGTTAAGTGTCATGTTCATGAGTTCAAGCCCTGAATCAAGCTCACTGCTGTCAGCTCAGAGCCTGCTTTGGATCCTCTGTCCTCCTCTCTCTGCCCCTCCCCCTGCTAGCACTCTCTCTCAAAAATAAACGTTAAAAAAAGAAAATAAAAATAATAATAATGAACAAATAAATAAAAATTTAAGGGGTGCCTGGCTAGCTCAGTAGGTAGAGCACACCACACTTCATCTCTGGGTTGTAAGTTCGAATTCCATGTTGAGTGTAGAGAAAGAAAGAAAGAAGGAAGGAAGGAAGGAAGGAAGGAAGGAAGGAAGGAAGGAAAGAAAGAAAGAAAGAAAGAAAGAAAGAAAGAAGAAAGAAGGAAGGAAGGAAGGAAGGAAGGAAGGAAAGAAAGAAAGAAAGAAGGAAAGAAAGAAAGAAAGAAAGAAAGAAAGAAAGAAAGAAAATAATATGCTCTGTGTTATTTTATATTATTTTATTCATTTTTAGAGCCCCCATTAAAACCTCCTCAAACTCCCTTTCTAGAGGTAACTGGTATTACCGATCTCTTCTGTACCCTTCCAGAGACACTCTGTTTATATAATCATACAGGTTTTTGAAGACATATTTTTTCCAAGTATGGGAGAATTAGACAAACACTAATTTATATTTGTCATTCAATAATATATTTTAGGTGATTTCATCTTCACGCACTATTTAAAATTACTTTACAATATTCCATTCTATGAAGATATCATTCTGTATTTAATCAGTTCCACAATGGTAGACATTTAAACTGCTAACAGCCTTCTGTTATTATGTTGCCATGAACTACTATGTACCTATACTTTTGCTCAACATCTCCCAAGATCATTTAGCTTATGAAAACAGCCAAAGTTTAAGTATCTTTTAAATTTTTATAAATAGTATTGTAAATTGCAGTGAAGGTTGAGAATTTTACAGTCCTACATACACCTTTCACTAAAGCTTTTGCTTCCCAAACCCTCCTCAAATTGTGATTTGTCAATTAACTTATGTTATTTATCAATCTGATAGATAAAAAATGAATTGCATAGGGGTGCCTATGCCTGGGTGGCACAATCAGCTGAGCATCCAACTCTTGATTTCAGTCATGTCATGATCTCACGGTTCATGAGATCCAGCCCCGCCATCCGGCTCTGCACTGACAGCACAGAGCCTGCTTGGGATTCTCTCTCTTCCTCTCTCTGCCCGTCCCCTGTTCACGCATGCACATACACTCTCACTCTCTAAAAATAAACTGTAAACAAAATGGATTGCATTTATTTAATTCAGAGTGAGACTGATTTCTTTTTACTAACCATTTATTTTTTGTCTTCTACCAGTTTGTGTTGTCTATTTTTTATTTAGTTGATGATATTCTTTTTCTTACTGATTATATGACTTTTTCATATATTAAAAGAAGTAGGTTTTCCTTTGTTTGCAATTATTTTTTCCCCAGTGAAGTAGTTTTTGTTAGTTTGTTTTATTGGCTGTGAGTATTCTCTCTCCAATTGGTCATTAGTCTTTTGAATTTCTTTATCCTATTTTCCTACTGTTCAAAAACATGTGACAAATATATCAATATTTTTACTTTTAGATTTTCCTTTTAGCCTTAGAGGTTTGTTTCTAGCTGAGAAAGGTCCTCCTCATTCCAAAAGTAAGAAATTATTTTTTTCTAGAAAATCATCTATTTCATTCATATTTTTTAAATGTTTATTTCTGAGAGAGAGCAAGAGACAGCCCATGAGTGGGAGAGGGACAGAGAGAGAGGGAGAGAGATAATCCCAAGCAGGGTCCACACCACCAGTGTAGAGCCTGATGTGGGGCTTGAACTCAAGAACTGCAAGATCATGACCTGAGCCAAAGTTGGACACTCAACTGGCTGAACCATCCAGGGGCCCCAGAAATGAATGAACTTCTAAATATATTTAATATACATTTCCACTTGAAAAAAAATGTGCAGAAATAACTTGACTGAGCATACTGGACATATCCATATAAAAATAAAAAACCATTACAGAGAAAAAGGACATTTAGTAGGCTATTCTGTTATACTGATGTTATCACAACATAACATTCAAAAACAGAATAATTGGCAGGAAAACAAAAGCTGAAATATTCTCTGGTCTTTAGTTATAGTCCCAGCCATTTAAAAAATGATTTTATAAAAATATTTAGACAATTTTAATTGTAGCATAGTGAAATAACACTTATAATCCAAGCTGACTATAGCTGCTTATTTTCAAAAGTAGAATGGGAAACCAGAATTTCTAAGCCTTAATTGGCTCTTCGTACTAACTAAAGGATGAGCCTTGGAGCTGGCAGTGCTGTTTAGAGATCATAGAGACTTGGCTATGCAAAACAGATTCTGGAACTGCACAGTGAGTTGAAAGCTGAGTTTCTCTAGAAGGGGGTTAAGGAGGACCCTGACTAGAAGGAATATAAACCTAGAAAAATAAAAATTATATGAAAAGCACTGTGAGAAAGAGGGGGTGGAACAAAATGACCAAAAGTGGAAGACTTCAGATTAAAGTCTCTTATGAGGGGCACCTGGCTGGTTCAGTCAGTACAGCATGTGATTCTTGGTCTTGGGGTTGTGAGTTCAAGCCCCATGTTGGGTGTGGAGATTACTTAAAAATAAAATCTTTTTTCTTTTTCTGTAAATTTTTTAATGTTTATTTTTGAGAGAGAGAGAGACAGACAGAGTGTGAGCAGGGAGGGGCAGTGAGAGAGGGAAACACAGAATCTGAAGCAGGCTCCAGGTTCTGAGCTGTCAGCAGAGAGCCCAACATGGGGCTCGAACTCATAAACCGTGAGATCGTGACCTGAGCCAAAGTCAGATGCTTAACTGACTGAGCCACCCAAGTGCCCCCCAAAAATAAAATCATAAAAAATATATATATAAAGTATCTTATGAAAAATTCTAGCTGGTAAGGAATCTAAAGACTTTTATGGAAATAAGTATCTAACAATAAATTTTAATGTATTTATTTTGTTTTACTATAAAAACTTTCCATTGTGTATGTTTGTCCACACACAAGTGTCATGTGTTTAGTTTGTGGAGGGAGGCAAGAGAAAGTTAACTGAGTTCTACTCTAAAGTAAAGCTCTAAGAAAAGGGAGAGTCAGAGCCTAGAGTCAGTAAGAAGCAGTCCGAGAATCTCTATAGGAAAGAGAGAAAGAACCTCAAAAAGGAACTCTTCCCTGGAAAAGCCATGGCCTAACCTCAAATCAAAGCCAGCCAGAGTTGAAAAATGCAGTGAACTATGAGGCAAGTTCTGGTGTAATTAATTAAAGACCATGGGAATGGCTATGAGAGGCTCCTCTCAGAGTACCCACCCTTAGGGTAAATCCCAAATAGTCTTCTCTATTTAAAGCAGAAAAGACCCAGCATGGGTTTTGGTTCTAGAGAGAAAAAGGTGACTTTCTCAGATAAATTTTCGACTATGCTCCTGAGACAAATGCTATATAGACCTGCCATGCTCACTCTTCACTTAGCCCATCTCTGCATGACCACACAAGCCAGAGTCTTAAAATCACACTCTGTATTCACTACCAGTAGAATACAGATTTTTTCTCATGTTGAGAACATGCAATAATGATCAAACTAGACTTTTCATCATAAATGTGAAAAGCTATGCAATAATCACTAAACAGATTAAACGATCAGAACTGACCACTGCACAAAACAGTTGTTGCAGGAATCAGAAGAGAGGCTCAAATTAATTATAATTAGCATCCACTGAAAAATTCAGGAGGATTTCACATTATTAAAAATTAACAGATCACTACTGCAGCAATAACAATCTTTAGCTATTAAAATCAATGTAATGGGGGGGGGGGGCGGATGGTAGGCAAACTTTAAGATGCCTCTTAGTGATCCTTCTGATATCCACACCCTGGAGTAATTCCTTACCTTGGTGTCTGGTCAGGACCTAGTGATTCTCTTCTAATGAATAGAATATGGCACAATTGATGGATAGCACTTCAAAGATTAAGTTATAAAGAGGTCATGTCTACCATCTTGCTCCCCTCCTTTTCTTCTCTTGCTTGCTCACTTAGATGAAGTCAGCTGCCATGTTGTGTGCTGCCCTACAAAGAAGCCACCATAGCAAGGAACGGAGGAAGTACTCCAGACAACAGTTAGTAAGGAACTGAGTAAGTCCCTTTGTCTGATATCCCTGAAAAATTGAATTTTGGCAACAACCACATGAGTGAGCTTGAAGATAGATATTCCCTCAATTTAAGATATTCCTTAAAATGAGACTTCAGCTCTGTATAACATCTTGGCTGTAGTCTTGTGAGAGACCTTGAAGCAGAAGAACCCAGTAAAACCATGCCTAGATTCCAGACATACAGAAACTATGAGATAATAAATGTTTGCTTCTTTAAGCCCCTAGATTTTGGAGCAATTTATGATGAAGCAAATGATAAGTCATACAGGTGGATGGAGGATTAGGGCAAATAGGTGGGAACATGATTGAAGGTCAAATAGTAGAATGGCTTCTGTTGAAAATCAAATCAGTGAAACAAAGGTCAAGACAAGGAATTTTCTCAAAACACAAAAGAAAAATAAAATTATATATATAAGTATATAATAATTATATATAATACTGTGTTAAATTATATCAAATATATTTTATTTAAAAATTATTTTTAATATTTATTTTTGAGAGAGAGAGACAGAGACAGAGACAAGAGCATGAGCAGGGGAGGAGCAGAGAGAGAGGGAGACAAAGAATCTGAAGCAGGCTCCAGGCTCTGAGCCATCAGCATAGTGCCTGACATTGGGCTCAAACTAACTGTGAGATCATGACCTGAGCTGAAGTCGGATGCTTAACCGACTGAGACACCCAGGCGCCCCATAAATATATTTTAAAATTAAGAGATGTGGTGAATAAATGTAAGAGATAAATGGATAGGAAATAGTCAAAGTAACAATAAGAAGATATAATATTTAAAATCCCTAATCTGAAGAATGATTTGATTTCTCATATAGGAAGAGTTGATAGTGCTTAAATTATTACTGAAAAAGACACCCAGTGACATTGTGGTGAATTTGTTAATGCTCAAGTACAAATAGAGAATTTCATAAGCTGGCAGAGAGAAAGAGGAAAATAAACATTTCCAGTATTTTAGAAAACATTCAAAGATGCCTACAAAGTGTTCATGGAAAATGTTTTAAACTCATCCAAGTTACATTCAAATATAAAAGCAAAAGAAATACATTTTCAGAAATTCAAGAAATCAGGAGGCTTAAAACTACTTCTCCTTGATTAATTATTAAAGTATGCTTTCCAGCAAAACAAATACGAAATGCAAAAAAAGAAGACAGAAGAACATATTAATAGTAAAACACATAATTAAGTTTAAATTATATGGATAATTCATTAAAGAAATTCATAAAATGGAAGCAACTTCAGTCTAAAATGGCAGATTGCTCTCATTTCTCTAGAGAACTCATAATACTGTTTTTAGTTTAAACACAATAAAAAGAAATCTTGATAAACATATCTACACTTAATACAAAATAATATGGTTCTATTTGATCTACAACATATGCAATGTGACAATATTTTATTAAAAACAAATTCAACCATAAGTGACTTTAGAAGTTAACAAGCATTATGGGGGGGGGGGGGGGGAGGGAGGGGGAAGTGGGTGATGGGCATTGAGGAAGGCACCTGTTGGGATGAGCACTGGGTGTTGTATAGAAACCAATTTGACAATAAATTTCGTATTAAAAAAAAGAACTTAACAAGCATTCACCAAGGTCCCAGAAATGAAACTGCCCTGATCTAGCAGACCGTGGTGTTCAGAACCATGGAGAGCAGCCCAGTGGTGCAGCCTTCTCAGAACTGTAGACTGGCTCTTCTTATGAGATTTTCCATTGGTCAATCTCATCTATCAATCATTGTTCAGAAGATGGCAAGGAAATCTTTTAAGATCAGAGTTTTGGTTGCTATTGGCTTATCACCTGGTCCAGGTTATATCTGAACTCGAGCTGGTTTTCATGTACAAGAATAAAGCTAGTTTGTCCTTGTCTTTGAAATCAGAGTTGGAGATATGAATTTAGGATATGTCAGACAGCCTTATCATTCAAATTACTTTCTTATCTTCAACAGTGAGGAATCTATTTCTTTGGGGTAAATTATAAATCTACGCCTTATTGACCTCAGGCTTGGCTATATCACTTTTTTGGCCAATGAAACAGGGGCGGAAGTGAAGTAATATGTATCATTTCTGAGCAGATGCTTTAAGAGCTAGCACACAGTCCACCATATACCCTTATGTCTCTTCTCAGAGACCAGCCATGTTCCAGATAGGCCACACCATCCTGGATCTTAGTAAGTAGCTGAATCTCAGTCTACCCAAGCTGGCCCTATTGCATGAGTGAGCAATAAACTTTTGATATTATAACACTGAAATCTTAGGGTCATTTGTTACAGTAGCATAACCCAGGTCTAGCAAAGTGATGCAAGAGTAATCATCAAGAATGTGATCATAAATCCACAGGGATGTAAGAAGGCCCCAGAGAGAGTATAAAGGGGCAAGAGAGGGCCAGACAGGACCCTGAAAATCTCCAGAAGTGAGAAGAAGAAATTTAGGAAATGGGCTCAGGAGAAGCAGCCAGAAGTTGAAGAAAGACAAGGAAAGTGTGATATCACTAAAGCCAAAGTAGGAGAGTTATAAGTCAGAGTTGGTGAGGAATGGGTTAAATGTTGCTGACAGGTCTTCTGGGGTAAGAACTAGGGAAGTAATCTCAGCATTTAGCTACAAAGAGATTTTTGGTATTGAGTGGAGCTCTGGGGGCAGAGCAGAAGCCAACTGTAGGGACTATGGAGACTAGAGTTGGTAAGGAAGTGGAGATGGCGGGAAAGAGACATGGAGAAATAGTTGGAGAGAAAAGTATGGATTAAGAAAGTGATTCTATAAAAGGGGAGACTGCTTCTGGGAAAGAACTGGAGAAGGGAAATTTTGAAAAACAGATAGAGAAATAATTCATGGAGAAATGAAATGGAGAGGGTACAGTAACAGGCACTGGCCCATTAAGAAAAAGGGAAGCTCATCTATTCTGACAGGGGAGCAAGGAGAGAGCTGGGGAAGGTAGAATGGTGCAGATGTTGAAGAATTTCTACCTGGAAGTTTCTGTGAAATAGAGGGCAAATTAACCTGTTTGGAGAGAGAGATGATGTGATAGAGTAGTGGAAATGAGGAATAGAGAAGATTTGAAAGAGCTGTAGTAAAACTTTCAAGAAACAGGTGATGACACAGAGATTGGGGTAAGCAGAGGAACCTGGTTCCCCAGATTATAGCCCCAGATTATTTATCTCCCTACTCCTATCCCATAAATACTAAATACGAGACACTTTACAGCTTCATACCAATGACAGTCTTGGGGAATGGTGGAGGCAGAACAACACCATAGAGCCAGAATTTTTTAACTTTGAGGAAAACTCACTTTTCATTTCCATATAGATCATTAAGGATGCTTTTGGCTACAAGTAACAGAAAGCCCTAACTCAACTGGCTTAAAAAGTATGGTAAATTTATTATCTCATACAAAGATAAGTAATGGATATAAAATTTTAAAAATTCCTTCACAAAATATTAGCACACAGAAGTCAGCAATACCTGAAAGAATTACATTCTGTGACCCAGTGGGGTTCACATTCCAAGGATGCAAGGCTGGTTTAACATTGAAAGCTAATCAGCATAATTCACCAAAAGAAGCTAAAGAAGAAAAAAATTACATGGTCATATCAATCAGTGCAGAAAAAGCACCTGCCAAACTTAAACACCCATTCACGATTTAAAAAAAAAATCTTAGAAAAACAGGAATGAAGAACTTTCTTAACTTGATAAAAAGCATATACAAAAAAGCCTAAAGCACATACAAAAAAGCCTATAGCTAATTATTAAAGACTAAATGCTTTCCCTCTAAAATTAGAAAGAAAGCAATGATGTCCTCTCTCATTATTCATAATCAACATAGTAGAACTACAGTTCTATGCAGTTCCATAAGGCAAGCAAAATAAGTAAAAGGCATAACTCAAAAAACAATCCAGTTATGAAATGGGAAGAAGGCATGAATAGATACTCTTCCAAATAAGATATGCAGATGGCTAACAGACACATGAAAAGATGCTCAACATCACTCATCATCAGGGGATTACAAATCAAAACTATGATGAGATACCACCTCACACCTGTCAGAATGGCTAAAACTAACAACACAAGAAACAACAGATGTTGGCAAGGATGCAGAGAAAGGGAAATCCTCTTGCACTATTGGTGGGAATGAAAACTGGTGCAGCCACTCTGGAGAACAGTATAGAGGTTACTCAAGAAGTTAAAAATAGAACTACCCTGTGATCTAGAAATTATACTAGCAGGATACAAAGGATACAAAAATACAGATTCGAAGGGGTATATGCACTCGACTGTTGATAGTAGCATTATCAACAATAGCCAAACTATGGAGAGAGCCCAAATATCCATCAGCTTATGAATTGATAAAGAATATGTGGCATATATATACAATGGAATATTACTTGGCCATCAAAAAGAATGAAATCTTGCCATTTGCAATGATGTAGATGAAGCTAGAGTGTATTATGTTAAGTGAAATAAGTCATTCAGAAAAAGACAAATACCATATGATTTCACTCATATGTGGAATTTAAGAAAATAAACAGATTAACATATCGGAGGGAGGAAGAAAAAAAAGAGGGAAATAAACCATAAGAAACTCTTAAAGATAGAGAACAAACTGAAGGTTGATGGAAGGAATTGGGTGGGAGATGGGCTAGATGGGGGATGGGTATTAAGGAGGGCACTTATATGTAAGTGATGAATCACTGAATTCTACTCCTGAAACCAATACTGCACTATATGTGAACTAACTAGAATTTAAATAAAAATTTGAAAAGGAAAAAAAAAGAAATAAAAGGCATATAGTTTGGAAAAGAAGAAATACTGTGTCTACAATGGAACTTAAATGACTTTTTGATGACAATCCTCTCTGTGACATTCCTCCCAACGTATTTCTACTCACACAAAAGTCATCCCAGGTTTAGAACCACAGAAGGTTTAGGGAACGAACTACCAATTTAAGTTTAACACATATCCTTAGAAATACAGATACAGACCCTAGGTCCATGATAAAGCCATTGTGCCACTGATCTGACACTTTCTCCCTCCACACATCCCTCCACAAATAATATTTGATCCAGTAAGTGCTTGTGACGTGTAAGTCACTTGCAATGAAATCTTTATTACTTGTAGCTGAAAGTGTCTTTAGTGATCCTTTTACTCATTTATTCCTTCTTTCATATTCTTTCCCCCACCTCCTGCCACACACACATAATCAGAGTGATACAGACACATATGCAGTCATGCAGTCATTTATACGTCATGTACAAACAAGGCCAATGTCACAAAGTGTTTTTATGTATGTATGTATTTATTTATTTTTGAGGGAGAGGAAGGGAGACAGAATCCTAAGCAGTCTCTGCACTGTCTGCACAGAGCCCAATACGGGGTTCAAACTCACGAACTTTGAGATCAGGACCTGAGCTGAAACCCAGAGTTGGTCACTTAAATGACTAAGCCACCTAGAAGCCCCAAAGTGTTTACTTTTAAAAAGGCATCAATACACAAGGAAAAGGAATGGAAGCAAGGTCATCTACCTTTGGAGATTTAAACAAACTTTTTAAAGATGGAAAGCAAACAGAGGATGCTACAGAAAAAGCTACAGACCAGAGAGTCTGCTGCAGAGGACATACAAAGAAAAGAACTTACTATAGAAGCCTTGCAAAATCTCATATTTTAGAATTCAGAAATTCTTTATGAAAGAAGGTTGAAACTATGGGAACTCATTTAAAAGCCAGTATACAACACAATCTAACTCTCTCATGCAGCTGTTACCCTAGTCTACTTTAGGTATAAAATTAGAGGTTTCTTCTCAGGAGAAATTGACCAGCAAAGACCCAGGACTCTAAGAGAACCTGAAAATTGGAGATTCAGTAAAGGTCTATATACGCAGTTTGATTTTAACTTGCCTATTATGCACAAACTGGGCATTTATACCCCAGACACAGATTGCTAGTCTTCCCCTCCCAATTAATTTTTAAAATGTGTACTCTGAGATGTGAATTTTTCTGTTAAACACAAAGTTATTAATTGAGGCAAAGATGGAAAATTTCTTAACTTGATAAAGGGTATTTACCAGAATTCTACAAAAAATATCAAACATTTTTTGGACACATTCCAACCAAACCACTAAAAAAAAATAAAAATAAAAATAAGAAAATATTTTTAATATTAAGACAAAAAGGATTTAACTTGTATTTGCAAATAGTATTATTATTTTTCTACAAATTTCCAAATAGATAAACAGCTACTAAACATATGGAAGGTTAGTAAAGTAATTGAGTTAAATAATAATAAGCAAAATAATCTGATCTGTACCTATATACCAGAGTAGAAAATATTTTTTAAATTAGCATCACCTACCTATTGGTATCTTAACTACTAAAAATAACAATAACATCAATATAAGAATAAACAAAGAAAAGTGCTGGAGAATATAGCTGATGGAATTGTACTGGTTTGAGAAGGATGAACAAGGTATGAATGAAATTCCAAAGGACTGGGAAGTGTGAACTGACCAGGGAGATATTTTACGAATGTGGAGCAGCATTCAGAGTCCACTTGGCATTTGTGGTCATAAATCTAAAATGAGATCCATCAACATGATTTAGTATTTTTAAACAACCATGTATATTTGCATTGGTACAGGTGCACAGTTGGCAGAGAGTTGGATTTACTGGAGCTGTGATTTTGTCAAGTGAGCTTTAAAATTGAGAGAAAGGTCAATGGAGTAAAAAGCATATTCAAGTAAATGAATAAAATGATTGGCCAAATAATTGAAGATGGATAAGTAGAGAGGAAAGGACATCAAGAAATACATTCATTAGTAGACAGAGAAGAGATGGCAAGGTAGAGTGGAGGTTTCATTCGAGTGCAAGTATTTTTGAAATTGGGGTAATCGAGGGGTGCGTGGAGAGGTGAGGTTATGCACAAAATTGAAATTATGAGTCAGTGGAAATTTGGGGACATGAGAAGATCTGTGCATGACTTAAAGATAGAGTAGTGGACAAGATAATCAGAACATAAAAACATCAAGTAACTGAAAAGTTATGGTATTGCAAAGGTCAACCATGTATACACTGAAATTAGTGAAAATTCAGATAGGCAAACTACTGGAGAGAAGTTAAATTGTGAAGGGGGGTGACATAGGGTAGGTGAATTATATCAATAATCAGGCATAATGGGTGACATAATCTAAAAGGTTTGATATTTTAAGCAGAAGATTTTTAAGGAAGAAAGGCAGAAAAGGCTCTGGAAATGGCACGAATAACCCTGAAGATAGGCTCAAAGCTAAAAGAGAAATAAAAGAGATGGAAATAAACAACTGCTGGTTAGGAGGGCTGCAGGGAAGCAGTGCCCCAGGGGAGATCCAGGATTCAATTGGAGCAAGGAGGTAAAGGGAACACTCAAGGAAGACATGGAGCATTTCACTGGTGATGAACAAGTGAGTTCCATTAGTCTCAACAGGGAGGTTTGAGGAGCGTGGTGTTCCCCCTTAACCAGGATAATGGAACAGAGTTCTCCTGAAAGGAGCCAGTTGTCACTCTTGGTCCTCATCAATGGAGGACTGAAGTGATGGTAGGCTGAGGTATCAGATTTGGGGGCACACTCTTTGACCAAGCATAGAATAGGGCTCATTAAATGCCCAGGACCCCTGCCCTGCTTGAGCTCTGTACATGAAAGTGAGGATTTCTAATATTTGGAAATGCCCTGGTACCCACTAAAAAAAATCTGATGAAGAGATTCCCTCCCTGGCAGGTCCCTAGAATTTGGTCAAGTGACCTAAGTACAGCCTTTCAGACACTTTCACCAGGGACTCTGAATAGTGGAGTAGTGACACAAAGGCTCAAGGTCTATGGAATTCATCCACAAAATCCTAAGCAAGACAATGAGTGTTCAGGGCCATCAATTTTGATAGGGCAATGTGTGACCAGTGGTGACAGTTCCTGTAGTAGTTTCTGCAGATTTTGAAGTTTCACTGTGCTTGGCTTCCCTTGATTCCCACTTAAACTTCATTCAACAAACTTCCAATATGAACATTTCCCACCAACTCTTCTTAGAAATAGCTTTTCTTGCTTAAATAAATCAAACCAAGCTTCTGATATTTTTGTTGCCAAGAAGGCAAATTGTACCCCTGGACATGAATGAGACATAGCTGGCTTCCAAGCTTATGTGCTTTCATTAAAGAATCTCACTCTGGTCCTTTCCACAAGAAAGACAGTGTGTATTCTTACTTCTAGAACTCTTGGAGCTTTCCCATGGCACTGCTCCTGACAGTTTACTGATCATCTAACATTCTCTTACATCCCAAGCACCAATTATGCTATTCGTGTTGAACAGCTATTTCTTAAAAGTAGTAATTCCTGGATGGAGTTGTGTCTAGAAAAAAAACAGCATTCAGTGAAATGCTCACATAATATAAGTCTTTATTCAATACTGCTAACAAACAAGCCTGCCAGTCCTTACACCTGAGAAGTCAACCTTAGAATTTTTCAAAACATTTTGATTCATATGTGACATTTCTGACTTCAAATTAAATCATCAAATGATTCACCAAATTTGAATCTTGTGGTTTTTCAATTGGTTAGCACAATCTGTTATCCCAAATTAAATTTCTAAAGGAGTATGTCTTTGAATATTATATGCTTCATAGCTGACAGGGACACTATCTAATTAGCTATTTATATGCAAAGCAGAGGAAAGGATAATTAGAGATATGGATTATACAAAGGCAATCACACTGACAGAGGGCAAAAGAAACTGTGAACATATTGAATCAAATTTGTATATACGTTTCTAGTTTATTATGTTTCATTTGTATTGTATTACATTTATGCATCATTTAACATGTTATAAATGAAGTAATATCCTAATTCACTGATTGATAAACTAAATATAAATCTTGTAACATCAACTATCTGTTGGACTACAAATATAATAAGCTTAAGTGGATGAAAAGGAATAAAGTCCTACATTTGGAAAATGCCTTCCTTATCTCCAATCTCTTTTGCTCTTTTCTCCGGAGAAAGGGGGTAGGGGGAGATTAACATATTTAGCGTTATACCATTAACAGCATAGTCAAAGTACCTGTCAAAAAAAAAAAAAAATCTGGCTCATAGAATCTGTTCTAGTTATCTATCACAGCATAACAAACCACCCAAAATTTGTTTGGAGTAAAAAGACAAAATATTTTGGGATGCCTGGGTGGCTCAGTCAGTTGAGCATCAGCCTTCAGCTCAGGTCATGATCTCATGGTTCAAGGTTCATGAGTTCAAGCCCTGCATCAGGATCTCTGCTGTCAGCACAGAGCGCACTTGGGATCCTCTGTCCACCTCTCTCTCTGTCCCTCCCCTGCTTGCATGCATGCACACATGTGACTGCACTCTCTGTCTCTCTCTCTCTCTCCAAAAAAGACAAATATTTTATTATGCTCACAAGTTTGCAGGTCAGAAATTTGAGAAGGGAATAGAGAAGATAGCTTGTTTCTCCTCCCAGATAACTAGGACTACAGCTGGGATGATATGTGGTTGGAGTCTGCTGGGAGAGTTTGACCAGGCCATATATATCAGGAGCTTCAGTTTCAGCTATCACCTGGTTTCTTCAGCTCTTCATGTTGCATCTGCTGGAGATGGAATGTCAAAAATGGCTTCTTCACTCGTGTGCCTTTTACATAGGTTAAGATGGTTGGAAAAGCTGGAACTGGATGGGCATCTCTCTCTCTTTTTTCATTCATTCTCTCTCGTGGCTGGCTTGGGCTTTCTCACAACATGATAATCTCAGGGTAAATCTTACATGGTGGTTTTCATGAATAATGGGTATTGTTTACCCTAAGAATGAAAATTTCTTTTTTTTTTTTAACATTTATTTATTTTTGAGAGAGAGAGACAGAGTACAAGCTGGGGAGGGGCAGAGAGAGAGGGAGACTCAGAATCAGAAGCAGGCTCCAGGCTCTGAGTTGTCAGCACACAGCCTGATGTGGGGCTCAAACCCAGGAACCATGACATCATGACCTGAGCTGAAGTCGGACACTTAACAGACTAAGCCACCTAGGCACCCCATCTAAGCGTGAAAATTTCTAAGAAACAAGATTAGGAAGCTGTCAGTCTTTTAACACCTGAGTAGAAAAACAGCATGCCGGGGCACCTGGGTGGCTCAGTTGGTTAAGCATCTGACTCTTGGTTTTGGCTCAGGTCATGATCTCGCGATTGGTGGGTTCAAGCCCTACATCAGGCTCCGTGTGCTATCAGTGCAGAGCCTCCTTGGGATTCTCTCTCTCTCTGGTCTTCCCCCACTTGTACTCTCTCTCTCAAAATAAATAAATAAGCCTAAAAAAAA
Organism: Panthera uncia; assembly: GCF_023721935.1. Lineage (NCBI taxonomy): Eukaryota > Metazoa > Chordata > Mammalia > Carnivora > Felidae > Panthera > Panthera uncia. The sequence goes on from NC_064814.1 coordinate 28,146,627, forward strand.
AAAAAAAAAAAGACAACCAGCATGGCAACAATTCCACCATATTTTATTGGTCAAAGTATGCCAGGATTTAAGGGAAGGGGACATAGACTCCTCTCTCAATAAGAAAAGTGACAAAGAATTTTTGGCCATCTTTAATCTGCTAAGGCAGCTTGTATGAAACATGACAATTTTCCAGAACCTAGAAACTAGAAGTTCTTTTTTTCCCCCTCCCCAGAACCTAGAAGTTCTTAGCATGATTTTGTAATATGACTTCACACAGGCTTTTACTTACATGGCAGTTCCCTCTCCCACAAAGAATCAGAAATGTAGTTCCATGCAATAAAGCATTTGGGCACAGGTTGTTTTTAAAAAATCTCTTCCACACTTAGTCTCCAGAATTTCATGTTTGAGCTCCCAGTTTGGCAGTGAGCTGAGCGTCAAGTCTATTTATCTCAAATCTTTCCTAAAACCTATTAAAATTATGGTAAAAAAGTTCAAAGGTGAGTATGTTCATAAAAGTGCAGACAAGGGAAGAAAGCTCATTAAAGGATCACATAAGTTGAGGCACTTTTGAAACATGGCAAGCATAGGACATCTTATTGACAAACTAAACAGAAAAAGAATCAGCATACAATATACTAAAAGAACCCAGCAGATGGGGTCTGCAGAAGACCTCAAGACTAACAGAAGAAAGTGAAGAAAAGTAGGAGCAAGAAGGGAGCCTGAATAGTGATACCTCTTTCTTCCTGCACGTGGAGGTATATACTGTGTGTTCCCAGGATGAACTAAGAATTGCTTTTTAAAGATGAGTGAGGGGGCGCCTGGGTGGCTCAGTCTGTTAAGCGGCCGACTTCGGCTCAGGTCATGATCTCGTGGTCCGTGAGTTCGAGCCCCGCATCGGGCTCTGTGCTGACAGCTCAGAGCCTGGAGCCTGTTTCAGATTCTGTGTCTCCCTTTCTCTGACCCTCCCCCGTTCATGCTCTGTCTCTCTCTGTCTCAAAAATAAATAAATGTTAAAAAAAAAATTTTTTTTAAAAATAAAGATGAGTGATTGATTGATTAGTCTAGTAGCATTAAGGCTCTGTGCAGTAAAAGATTAACTTTGCCCAAAGAAAAGTTTGAACCTTTGACCCAGCTCTTGGGAGGTAACCTCTAATCCCTTCATATATCCTGGCTGATAAAAGTGTCTTTGTGTATCTGAGGGCTTTGGGCCACACTAGATAGTCTATACTGATAATGATTTGTGATGGGGCATTGGGCTACATAATATCTACTTGAAATCTGGAGGCGATAAGGGTTAAGGTCAGCCATACCATTGGTAAGCCATGTCTATGTGATCAACTCCCAGTAAAAAACTCCAAAGCTCAGGTGAGCTTCCTGGCTTCACTCCATGCATATTGCCACACAATTACTGGGAGAAGTAAGTGCTGCCTATAGGACTCTGTTGGGAGAAGACAAATATAAGCTCCATGCCTGGTCTCTCATGGACTCTGCCCTAGAAACCGTTTCCCATTGCTGATTTCTATCTGTATTCTTTCACTATAATAAACTATAACTATGAGTTTAACCACTTTGCTGAGTTCTGTGACTTCTTCTAGCAAATCATTGAATCTAAGGGTGGACTTGGGAACCTCCTAAACTCATGGTTTGTATTGACAGGCTTGGTCCCCCCTCCTCATTTTATTTTTTAATTTTCATTTGAGAGAGAGAGAGAGAGAGAGAGAGAGAGAGAGCATGAGTGGAGGAGGGGGCAGAGGAAGAGAAAGAGAGGGAGTGGGGGGGAAGGAGTGGGAGAGAAAGAGGGGAGGAGAGAGAAAGAGAGAGAGAGAGAGGAGAGAGAGAGAGAGAGAGAGGGAGAGAGAATCTCAAGCAGGCTCCATGCTCAGGGCAGAGGTCGATATGGGGCTTGATTCCATAATCCCAGGATCATTACCTGAGTCAAAATCAAGAGTAGGATGCTTAACTGACTGAGCCACCCTGGCACCCCTCACCCTCCTCATTTTAGCACTTGGGTAGATACTCAGACTGATTGCCTTCTCCTAGTCTATTTCTGAGATGAAATTAATCCAGACACACAGAGTTCACAATACTTCCTCCTACTCAGAAAAGAGTTTGTGATTGATGAATCAAGAGATAAAGGAATTTACAAATAGCTTAGTTATGCAAATAACTTCTAGAAGAACCCAACAGAAATGGCCAGAAGTGGAGTGGAATGAGAGTCATAAATGTAGTAAAATTTTTACACTACTATATTGTTAAAATATTATTTCCATGGACATAGATTTTCTAATATTTAGTAGGACACACAGTCATCCAATATAGACAACTTTTCAGTTTCTCTTTGAAATATGGTCAAGTTGCTAGGTTCTGGTCAACAAGATAAGCTCAGAAATATGTGACAATCTACAGAAACCATCATTAAGCAGCATCTGGTGAGTACTTTATGCTCTTTTTTATTACATATTTCCTGATGCCAAAAACATGGATGCTGCCTTGAAACATAAGAATGAAAGCCACACACTAGAGAAAGCAGATGAAGGAAGTAGCCAGGGTCTTTGAGAACTTAGTGGAGCAGAGCTGGCAGATGAGCTCTGTTGGCACAACAGCTCCAAACTTTTACATGACAGAGAAATAAGCTCTCATCTTTGGTCTAAATCAAAGTTATTTTGAGTTTTCTGCATATTCATTTAAAATTAATTATAAAGAATTTTTTTAAATTAATTAATTTATTTTTCAGACACAGAGAGAGAAAAAGCACAAGTCAGGGAGGGGCAGAGAGACAGTGAGTGAAGCCCAAGCAGGATCCATACTGTCAGTGCAGAGCCCGATGTGGGGCTCAATCTCACGAACCATGAGATCATGACATGAGCCAAAATCAAGAGACGCTTAACTGACTGAGCCACCCAGGAGCCCCTAAAATTAATTTTAATACACATACATTTATTAAAAACAAATTCATGTTCCGCCATCCACTTTATATTCCTTCTATCTTCTCTAACTCCATGCTTCCTCTCTTTTCTCTTAAATAACTATATATATTTTTTACCACCAGTCTTTTCACAATGAGGTCTTTGATGAAGGAGAATGGTTGTTTTGATTAGTTTCATCATTTGGAAAGAGCTCCTAGGTTATCTTCCTGTGCCTCCTTGGAGTAAAGCAAGGTGAACGTGCTGCCTTCTAGCACATCATCAGTGTACTTAAGCACCAATATTTTCGCTCCTCTGAGAGGAAAAGGGCTGCAAGATGTTATTACTGTCAGCAAATCCCTTAAGTTATTAGTGCAATGAAAATGGAATTTCAGACAACCAGCCAACATTAATAAAGCATTCCTTTTAGTCTTGCAGATGGGCATAAGAATTTCCATTCTTTCCCAGGTTTACATAATTATTATTATTTTTACTTCCTTGATATCATTAGGTAAAGGTATAATGTAATTGCAAAGTGTTTTTACAGACAGAGTCACACGGGATGCTGAGAGAAGCTGACAACACCCTGGAGGAACATGACCAGATGTTTGTCAGGCACATTTCCAATTCTATGGCCTGGGTTGAGGCAAAAGTTACAGAGGGTTGGAAAAAAAAAACACCAAAACACCTACATATTCTTCACATTAACCAAGACAACAAAACGCCTTAATCTCTAGCTGCCTTCGCTCCCATGGTGAAATTATTTCATCCGACTTCATTTCTGCAATTCCCAGCACAAATAAAATGCCTGTGCCCCTAAGCCAAGTGGGTAACCACTGACATGCTGATTAAGCATTACTGATTAACTGTACAATAAGTCATTTAAATTGCAAGTGCACAGATGGGCAACATTTATTCAATTGTTTAATAACCTGCACTCTAAAGGGAGCTTGCTAATGCACCTACAATTGAGAAACAATAATGCTGTTTCAGGGAAACATGAATTGCCTTACCTTTTTACGTACTCAGTCATCATTTGGATAAACTTGTAAAACTCCGTTTTTCCTTTCAGCAGCCATCACATGTACTGTCATCTGAGGCAGCAGAGCCCTCTGTCAAGGTGAGGCTCAGAAAAAGAACTAACCTAGACATTAGTGGTTTCAAAATGTCCTTCTTGTTATTTTGTTTTGACCCGTTTAAATTTTTGCTTTGTGCTAGTATTTGTCCATCAAATGGTCTCAAAGGGAGCTATTATGTATTATGTATTGGCTGAAAGTACTTAAGGAAATATAAAACACTCTTCATAACCAACTGAAGATGTGTTTACGATGTGTCATCATGTCAGCTCTTAGGCTTCCCCTCGGTTTCAACCAGAGTTAAAAACTTGAATAGGACCCTTCACTATGCCTTTTCCATCTGACAAAAAAAAAAAAAAAAAAAAAAAAAGATTTAAAACCCGTCTCAACAATCACTTAAATTTAAATTCAACAAATATTTCTCAAGCACCTAACAGGTAGAGTGTTAGCTGCTAACTAGCTGCTCCTGAAAGAAGACACAAATATAAAGAAATAAATACTCTGTGTGAATAAGGACGTGGCTGTCAACACCCATTTTGGGATCAGATCGCCTGGAATCAAATTTTCCCTCTGACACTTAGCATCTGTGCAATGTTGGCAAGTACTTTATCTCTCCATTTAAAATGGGAATAACAATAGTAGTAGTAGCAGTAGTAATAATAATAATACATGTGAAAGGGAGCGGAATATTAATACCCCAAAATATGTCTCCTTGGCTTGTTAAAGAACAAAAATTCAACTGAATAAATCGGAAGATCTAATTAGCTTTTTTCAGTGATTCAGGCAGCATTCCCTTCTAGTAAATACACAGGTGCTCTATGTAGTTGTACAAAATGGAAGGTTTTTATAGGCAGAAGGAAGGTGAGGCAGGGAATTATTAGCAAAAGAAAAGAAAAGATTGTTTAAAGCCACATGTCACCTCCTTTTTGGTGGAAGGGGAACAACAGGCATCTTATTATGCAGATTACCTCACTAGTGTGCATCAGGAAATTTGAGATTGACTGTTTAAAGGTCACATTTCTGGGAGAGGTTGAAATTGCAATTAAGTCTTAGTTTGCTGTCATGGGGACTGGTAACTGCATTTTGAGCCCACTGTTTCTTTTCTACAGGCATAAGGATGATTTTATGTTGATTATTCTTAAGAAATAGCAAACAAGGGGAAGGTCCTGAAAACCAAGAAGCTCCCTTTTTGTAACACAGAGAGACATTTACATTTATCAGGAAAATCTCTATTTGTAAGAAGGTTGTGTCTCCCCATCTGTACTAGGCAGAGAATGACTCTAAATCTCTGGAAACTCATATATGGAGAAAGCAAAAACCTTAATCTGCCTGACAACCTTACCCTTGTTTGCTGTGCTTTTTCCTGGTAACCTTTCATAACTGACCTTTTGCCACATCCCTAACATCTTCTTTTGTCTTTAGCTGGAGATGTTTTTTGAGGTGATGGTTTGGCCTATTTCAGAGTTACTCAGTTTGTCTGGACCTCTCCTATTTATATGGGAGAAATACATGGTTAGTAACATCTCTCCTGTTAATTTGTCTTTTACTATGGGGGGGGGGTGTCTCAGCCAAGAACCTAGAAGGGTAAAGGAGACATTATTTTTCCTCCTCTACACCTGTTATGGACTGAACTGTGTTCTTGAAAAATAGATCTATTGAAGTCCTAACCCCTAGCACTTCCAAATATCACCTTATTTGGAAACAGGGTCTTTACAAAGATAATCAAGTCATCAGGGGGCACTTGGGTGGGTCAGTCCAACTTCAGTTCAGGTTAAGATCTCATGATTTGTGGATTGGAGCCCTGCATAGGGTTCTGTGCTGACAGCTCAGAGCCTGGAGTCTGCTTCAGATTCTGTCTCTCTCTCTTTCTCTCTCTCTCTCTCTGCCCCTCCCCTGCTTGTTCTCTCTCTCTCTCTCTAAAATGAACATTAAAAATTGTTTTTAATAAAAAATAAATAAGTAAATAAAATGAGGTCATTAGTATGTTACTGTTACTAATCCATGTTACTCTTCTGCAACTTGTAATTTTAATTTGTCACCAGCTAGACCCCAAAACCTGACCTTTACTGTTTACCTGCTAATAATCACTAACCTTTGTTTTATATTTTTTCCTTAAGTTCTTCTTTCTAGCTTACCACTTAACTCAGACAAAATAAACCCCAAACCACCCACAGGTGACAGCAAATGCCCTGACAAGACCTCCAACTTGTGCAGACCACTCAGACCGAGCTAAACTTGACTTGTGCCTGCACAGATGGACCATGGAGAGACTTCTGGAATGACCTACATTACCTTCCCCTCATTACAATACTAAAATCTCCATCTAAGGAGGATCCTCACCCTTATTTACATAACACACAATATATGGACAGGCATGTTTCCTTAAGGTGCATGCACTACCTTGTGCCCACCTGTACATATGACTGATGTGGTTTGAAGTGGTGAGATTTGGAGCCAATGGCCAAGAAAGAATTCTTTAGATGTTTTTGGTGCAAAAAGGCATGGGGGGACAGGACCAGTGGGCAGAAACAGCTGCCCTGGGACTGAGGAACAATTTATTATATACTTGGGAATTAGGGGAGGTAAAGACAAAGGAAGTTTCCAAAAGAATTTTCATATGTTAAAGACTCATCGATATCCTGGAGGCCTAGCTATTGTCAAGCTAAACTTGTTTTTCCCTCTAGCAAAGCATTAACATTAAGACAGTTGGGAGTTCCTGGAGAAATGTCATACTCCCCCAGCCTCAAGTATTTGTCAATGGGCTGCACATTATAAAGAAATTTAATTTTATCTACATTTCCTTTTGCTTTTGTTCCCCATATCATGTTGAAGAGGCTTCTTTAAATATTCATCCTAACCATAAACAAACGGTACCCATTCTCTCCCTCTCTGTTTCTGTCTCTGTCTCTGTCTCTTTCTCTCTCCCCCTGAGTCATGGCCTTGAAGCTACTTCCTGTGATCTCCTTATTTGCTGCCAATAGTTTACTTCCTGAGACAACTCCACCTGGTGCCTCTGTGACTCACAAACAAATGAACTCACTTTGGTTCCGTTACAAATTCAGTATGTGCTGAATATCTTTTAGGGACATAATGAATTTATTTAACATCTACCTTATACGGTTTAATTTAGGATTATGTGGTAAATAAATGTTTAGGATATAGTTTAAGCACTTAGTAAACATTCAAAAATATTAGTTCTTTTTTAATGACTGTTTATTTATTTATTTATTTATTTAATAAATTGAGAGAGAGAGAGAGAGAGAGCGCACACACATGCAAATGGGGAAGTGGCAGAGAGAGAAAAAGAATCCCAAGCAGGCTTCTTGCTGTCAGTGCAAAGCCAGACACAGGGCTCAAACCCACAAACCACGAGATCATCACTGTTAGGGTCAGGCTTCCGGCAGGGTAAAGATAGGAGTCAGAGGCTAAAATATTTTAGCAGTCAAAGACTTTATTGGGAACTAAGGTCTCGGGAGAGGTTCCGTGACTCAGGGAGAGAGAGAGAGAGAGAGGAGTCAGGGAAGTCGCGCCTGGGTGTGGTGGGGCAGGGTTTTTAAGCTGCAGCATTCCCGGTTTAGGTCCGGGTGGGTGCCAGGTCGTGCTGTCGCTGGGTGATTGGTTGACCTTCAGTTCATTCTGGCACACCGCTTGGGGCTTTCCGTTGGGTTGCGCTGGCGAGATGGCCGTCCCCTCCACTGTGGTTCCAGGGACATCCTAACAATCACCTGAGCCAAAGTCAGATGCTTAACTGAATGTGACACCCAGGCTCCCCAGTTATTGTTACTGTTATAAAACAGAGGGAAAAAGTTTAAAGGGATAGTACCAGAAAGTTGCTTTGTAATTATGGAATATTTCTGTATTTTGATTGTAGTGATTATGATGGTTAACTTTATGTGTTGACTTGGTTAGACCCAGATATTTGATCAAATATTGTTCTGTAGATTTCTGTGGGGATGTTTCTGGGTGAGATTGTGAAAAGTAAGGGATATGATTCATTTTCAGAAATACCAAATCAAGCTGTGCTGTCTAGTTAGTTGGTTCATAGCCTATTGGAAATACGTACAAAATGCTCCCCTGCCCCCCCCGCCCCCCCGCCAGAGTCCCCAACCCTTAGATACTTCATTTCCTGGTTCTTCCCCTCTCTGTTTCCCAGGCTTATTTTCTAGGGCTTTGCAATAAGCATGTGCCAAAGGACAAAGGGAAGAAGGACTGAAAGACTCTGCATCACCTCAGGGAATGTACATTTGTTTCAATCAGACTGCTTTTTGCCTTACATGGGCGACTTCTGGGTAAGGCTGGAACCTTTGTAGTACTCAGCCAATGAGGAACCAAGGGAGGGACTTGCATGTGAGAAAATAAATTGTCTGCTGTAACTTCCCTGAGTCTGCCTGTTCCCCAGACACCTGCTCTTCTACGAACGTTGATTAAAGCCTTGCTTCACTGTGCTCTGAGTCTCTGCATCCCTCCTTAGATTTGGGTCAGTGGGCTTATTTCTCTCAAGATTAGTATTTCAGTTGGACTTTGAGTAAAGCAGATTCCCCTCCACAATATGAGTGGAACTTATCCAATCAGTTGAAGGTCTAAATAGAACAAAAAACTGGCCTCCCCAGGCAAGAGAGAAATGTGGCCTTCGGACTTGAACGGCAACATGAGCTTTCCCTGGGTCTCCATAATCACATGAGCCAACTCCTTAAAATAAATCTTTCTACACACATGAGTGTGTACACACTATTGGTTGTTTCTCTGGAGAACCTTGACTACTAATCTGTGTACGTGATAATATTTTATAGAATTATACACCAAAAAAAAAAAAAAAAAGGAAAAATACATATAAGAACTGTGAAATCTAAATAAGGTTCTTAGTTAATAGTTTTGCCATGTGTATGTCTTAGTCACAATGCATATAAGATGCAATGGTCATATAAGATGTTATCACTGGGGAAAGCTGTAGGAAGGGTACATGGGAACTTTTTGTACTATTTCTAATTCTTGTGAGACTATAATTATTTCAAAATTAAAATTCTTTTAAATACATAAATGTGATCATTCCATGGTCATAGACCTGCTTCTAAGTCACCTATAGGTATACAGACCAGGGTCACATGCAATAGAAAACATGAGTAAGTTTGGGGGATCAGGAACAGAGAAAACCTTGCCTCACCTCTCATGAAGAGCCTAAAAATATGGAAAGCTGGCATCACTACCCCTACCTTTGGTGACTTATGGAATAACATCTATTGTTCACCTAACATTCACCTTTGATTGGACCCTACCCTGGATTCCTGAAAAACATGCACCCTAGACCCTTTTCTAACATAAATCCCTAGCCCTAAGTAACAAGGAGACTTATTCTCCTTTCCTTTCTGAGTCTCCCAGACACTCCATCTATTCTCTACCTGTTACCTACACTATTCAGAAGCTTTGTCTCCACTTTCTCTGGCTCACATTTGATTTCTATCCTATGTGAAGTCATGGATGGTTGGTCCTGTGGGACCCTTCCCCTGGGTTCTTGAACCCAGCCTGCCTGAATCAACCTGAAATTCATACCATTGTATGAAAGAACCATGATGCTCTTATTATTTCCCTATTTGTTTCCTTTGACTTTCTCTATAAAACTCAAAGTAATAAATGGGTAGAAGAAGATATTTGGGAGTTAGGATATTTCAGGTTGAGATTCAAGTATGTAAAATGAGTCTATTTTATTCTATTATCTTTACTTTAAATCCTGGCAAAAACTACAGCTATAATCAACAAATCTACTTCAGTTACAAACTTATAAAGAATCTGCTTTCTCCAAACTTCCAGGCTTGAAGTTGAGGCTCTAAATATATTTCACAGATGCCTGGTAAATTGGGTCTATTTTCAAGCCTTACTCTCCTTTTTTTAGTTAAAAACAAAACAAAACAAAACAAAAATATACCAAAAACAAACAAAACTTTATACCCAAGTAGTTTTTAAAGAAAAGGAGAATATGCATTTTAGAGGAAGGGAGAGCTTCTTGTAGATGTATGAGGCAGAGTAAGACCTGAGAAGAAAGTCTTTTCCTGAGATTATTTTTGCTTCTTGATTCTGTATACAGAAAAGTGCCATTAAAATCCCTTTAACATTTTTTCCCTCTGAAACATGATACAAATATCTTGGGAGAAAATGCTTGCCTAGCTCTGTGATGTCACAACCCAAACGGTATTAATTCTACTGGCATTATGGAGACTCAAACTCAGGCAAAAGTATCTTCTATAATTAAGGGAAAATAGCTGTTAGGACACACAATGCACATTCCTCATTGAGACTCTGATTTTGTTGCAAAAAGGCAGCCCCGAGCAGGTCTAGTGAAGGAGCCAGTATTAACTGGCTTGCTTGATCCCTTCCAATAAAGAACTTAGTCCCTAGGGAAGGGTGAAGAAGGTTAGAAGCTTTGCTTTTAATCGCCATGGCCTAATCCCAGATTGCCTCTATTCAAATCTGCCTTTGTAATTGAAATTGTGGCTTTAAAATACTAGTGGGGATTTATTTAAGAGTGTTTCCAAAAAGCCAGAATGCCTAGGTGGCCTAGTCAGTGCAATATGGTCTAGAACTATAAGTCTGGGAGTATAGAAAAGGACTGTAATCAGAGGTGAGTCTTAGATAAGAAGATGATGCAAGATTTTTTTTTTTTTTCAGATGCCAAGAGCAACTAGATTCTTCAATAGCTTGTGTGGTGCAGTTTAATGTTAATGCATGTTATAAGAATAAAATCATAGCCTCACTGAAAGTCTATCCCAGATGATTGCTGCATTCTAATCATGTTTCACACAGAAATCCATGCTGCGTATTCTTCTCTTCAGCTGCACTACTTTTGTGTTCGCTTTATCTGATTATTTGTTCATTGGAGATAGCTTATGACAACTAACATGATTAGCTGAATAAGTAGGACTCCTTAGGTCCATTCCTGAGTTTCATCCTGGACAGTCAAATAAGTGCTTAACCTATATGTACGGTCTCATTATAACTGACTCAAAGGGCAACCTAACTAATGTGAGTTTGCTCATTGGTGAGTTTTCAGGTAGAGACTGTACCAGCTGGAGTTGTCACACAAAGGAAACTTTATTTGCAGCAAATAAGGAGATCATGGGGAATAACTTCCAAAGCTGTGACTCTCCAAGTGGGGGTTCATGGGTTTCTTTTATTTAGGGCTAGGATGAATATTCAGAAAGGGGAGTTTTTGTCATCACATGGAGAGGTGGGCATACGATGGCACATGCATCTTAAGAAAACATGCCTACAGGATTAGGAAGATGGCGGCGTAGGAGGACGCGGGGCTCACAGCGCGTCCGGCCGATCACTTAGATTCCACCTACACCTGCCTAAAGAACCCAGAAAACCGCCAGAGGATTAGCAGAAGGGAGTCTCAGGAGTCAAGCGCAGACTAGAGGCCCACGGAAGAGGGTAGGAAGGGCGGCGAGGCGGTGCGCGCTCCACGGACTGGCGGGAGGGAGCCGGGGCGGAGGGGCGGCTCGCCGGCCAAGCAGAGCCCCCGAGTCTGGCTGGCAAAAGCGGAGGGGCCGGACAGACTGTGTTCCGACAGCAAGCGCGACTTAGCGTCTGGGAGGTCATAAGTTAACAGCTCTGCTCGGAAAGCGGGAAGGCTGGAGGACAAAGGGAGGGAGAGCTGCTGAGCCCCCGGACGGCAGAGCTCAGCTTGGCGGGGAACAAAGGCGCCAGCGCCATCTCCCCCGCCCATCCCCCAGCCAAAATCCCAAAGGGAACCAGTTCCTGCCAGGGAACTTGCTCGCTCCGCGCAAACACCCAACTCTGTGCTTCTGCGGAGCCAAACCTCCGGCAGCGGATCTGACTCCCTCCCGCTGCCACAGGGCTCCTCCTGAAGTCGATCACCTAAGAAGAAGCGAGCTAAGCCTGCCCCTCCAGCCCCCGTGCACCTTGCCTACCCACCCCAGCTAATACGCCAGATCCCCAGCAACACAAGCCTGGCAGGGTGCAAGTAGCCCAGACGGGCCACGCCACCCCACAGTGAATCCCGCCCCTAGGAGAGGGGAAGAGAAGGCACACACCAGTCTGACTGTGGCCCCAGCAGTGGGCTGGGGGCAGACATCGGGTCGGACTGCGGCCCCGCCCACTAACTCCAGTTATACACCACAGCACAGGGGAAGTGCCCTGCAGGTCCTCACCACTCCAGGGACTATCCAAAATGACCAAACGGAAGAATTCCCCTCAGAAGAATCTCCAGGAAATAACAACAGCTAATGAACTGATCAAGAAGGATTTAAATAATATAACAGAAAGTGAATTTAGAATAATAGTCATAAAATTAATCGCTGGGCTTGAAAACAGTATACAGGACAGCAGAGAATCTCTTGCCATAAAGATCGAGGGACTAAGGAACAGTCACGAGGAGTTGAAAAACGCTTTAAACGAAATGCAAAACAAAATGGAAACCACAATGGCTCGGCTTGAAGAGGCAGAGGAGAGAATAGGTGAACTAGAAGATAAAGTTATGGAGAAAGAGGAAGCTGAAAGAAAGATAAAAAAATCCAGGAGTATGAGGGGAAAATTAGAGAACTAAGTGATACACTAAAAAAAAAATAATATACGCATAATTGGTATCCCAGAGGAGGAAGAGAGAGGGAAAGGTGCTGAAGGGGTACTTGAACAAATTATAGCTGAGAACTTCCCTGAACTGGGGAAGGAAAAAGGCATTGAAATCCAAGAGGCACAGAGAACTCCCTTCAGACGTAACTTGAATCGATCTTCTGCACGACATATCATAGTGAAACTGGCAAAATACAAGGATAAAGAGAAAATTCTGAAAGCAGCAAGGGATAAACGTGCCCTCACATATAAAGGGAGACCTATAAGACTCGTGACTGATCTCTCCTTTGAAACTTGGCAGGCCAGAAAGGCTTGGCACAATATCTACAGTGTGCTAAACAGAAAAAATATGCAGCCGAGAATCCTTTATCCAGCAAGTCTGTCATTTAGAATAGAAGGAGAGATAAAGGTCTTCCCAAACAAACAAAAACTGAAGGAATTTGTCACCACGAAACCAGCCCTACAAGAGATCCTAAGGGGGATCCTGTGAGACAAAGTACCAGAGACATCACTACAAGCATAAAACATACAGACATCACAATGACTCTAAACCCATATCTTTCTATAATAACACTGAATGTAAATGGATTAAATGCGCCAACTAAAAGACATAGGGTATCAGAATGGATAAAAAAACAAGACCCATCTATTTGCTGTCTACAAGAGACTCATTTTAGATCTGAGGACACCTTTAGATTGAGAGTGAGGGGATGGAGAACTATTTATCATGCTCCTGGAAGCCAAAAGAAAGCTGGAGTAGCCATACTTATATCAGACAAACTAGACTTTAAACTAAAGGCTGTAACAAGAGATGAAGAAGGGCATTATATAATAATCACAGGGTCTATCCACCAGGAAGAGCTAACTATTATAAATGTCTATGCGCCAAATACCCGAGCCCCCAGATATATAAAACAATTACTCATAAACATAAGCAACCTTATTGATAAGAATGTGGTCATTGCAGGGGACTTTAACACCCCACTTACAGAAATGGATAGATCATCTAGACACACGGTCAATAAAGAAACAAGGGCCCTGAATGATACATTGGATCAGATGGACTTGACAGATATATTTAGAACTCTGCATCCCAAAGCAACAGAATATACTTTCTTCTCGAGTGCACATGGAACATTCTCCAAGATAGATCATATACTGGGTCACAAAACAGCCCTTCATAAGTTTACAAGAATTGAAATTATACCATGCATACTTTCAGACCACAATGCTATGAAGCTTGAAATCAACCACAGGAAAAAGTCTGGAAAACCTCCAAAAGCATGGAGGTTAAAGAACACCCTGCTAACGAATGAGTGGGTCAACCAGGCAATTAGAGAAGAAATTAAAATATATATGGAAACAAACGAAAATGAAAATACAACAATCCAAACGCTTTGGGATGCAGCGAAGGCAGTCCTGAGAGGAAAATACATTGCAATCCAGGCCTATCTCAAGAAACAAGAAAAATCCCAAATACAAAACCTAACAGCACACCTAAAGGAAATAGAAGCAGAACAGCAAAGGCAGCCTAAACCCAGCAGAGAAGAGAAATAATAAAGATCAGAGCAGAAATAAACAATATAGAATCTAAAAAAACTGTAGAGCAGATCAACGAAACCAAGAGTTGGTTTTTTGAAAAAATAAACAAAATTGACAAACCTCTAGCCAGGCTTCTCAAAAAGAAAAGGGAGATGACCCAAATAGATAAAATCATGAATGAAAATGGAATGATTACAACCAATCCCTCAGAGATACAAACAATTATCAGGGAATACTATGAAAAATTATATGCCAGCAAATTGGACAACCTGGAAGAAATGGACAAATTTCTAAACACCCACACTCTTCCAAAACTCAATCAGGAGGAAATAGAAAGCTTGAACAGACCCATAACCAGCGAAGAAATTGAATCGGTTATCAAAAATCTCCCAACAAATAAGAGTCCAGGACCACATGGCTTCCCAGGGGAGTTCTACCAGACATTTAAAGCAGAGATAATACCTATCCTTCTCAAGCTATTCCAAGAAATAGAAAGGGAAGGAAAACTTCCAGACTCATTCTATGAAGCCAGTATTACTTTGATTCCTAAACCAGACAGAGACCCAGTAAAAAAAGAGAACTACAGGCCAATATCCCTGATGAATATGGATGCAAAAATTCTTAATAAGATACTAGCAAATCGAATTCAACAGCATATAAAAAGAATTATTCACCATGATCAAGTGGGATTCATTCCTGGGATGCAGGGCTGGTTCAACATTCGCAAATCGATCAACGTGATACATCACATTAACAAAAAAAAAAAGAGAAGAACCATATGATCCTGTCAATCGATGCAGAAAAGGCCTTTGACAAAATCCAGCACCCTTTCTTAATAAAAACCCTTGAGAAAGTCGGGATAGAAGGAACGTACTTAAAGATCATAAAGGCCATTTATGAAAAGCCCACAGCTAACATCATCCTCAATGGGGTAAAAATGAGAGCTTTTTCCCTGAGATCAGGAACACGACAGGGATGCCCACTCTCACCGCTGTTGTTTAATATAGTGCTGGAAGTTCTAGCATCAGCAATCAGACAACAAAAGGAAATCAAAGGCATCAAAATTGGCAAAGATGAAGTCAAGCTTCGCTTTTTGCAGATGACATGATATTATACATGGAAAATCCGATAGACTCCACCAAAAGTCTGCTAGAACTGATACATGAATTCAGCAAAGTTGCAGGATACAAAATCAATGTGCAGAAATCAGTTGCATTCTTATACACTAACAATGAAGCAACAGAAAGACAAATGAAGAAACTGATCCCATTCACAATTGCACCAAGAAGCATAAAATACCTAGGAATAAATCTAACCAAAGATGTAAAAGATCTGTATGCTGAAAACTATAGAAAGCTTATGCAGGTAATTGAAGAAGATATAAAGAAATGGAAAGACATTCCCTGCTCATGGATTGGAAGAATAAATATTGTCAAAATGTCAATACTACCCAAAGCTATCTACACATTCAATGCAATCCCAATCAAAATTGCACCAGCATTCTTCTCGAAACTAGAACAAGCAATCCTAAAATTCATATGGAACCACAAAAGGCCCCGAATAGCCAAAGTAATTTTGAAGAAGAAGACCAAAGCAGGAGG